>NC_135550.1:3853100-4090600 GCF_964340395.1 Glandiceps talaboti | reverse complement strand
TGGGAGGGTACTGTAGGGAATGCCCCCTCCCACCGTAGAAAAAATCCACAAATTAAAGTTTGTCAGAAGCTATTTCACAGTACGAAAATGACTCTTATTTTGTCTTTTTTCCAACGTGACCCCCCCCCCCCTTAAGTGGTGTTTTCCAAATGACCCCCCCCCCCATTTCAAGTGGTATTTTTCAAAATGACCCACCCACCCACCAAAACACCGTCACCGCACCCATTCAGTTAAAAATGCCCGGTCCCTAATTACACACACACACACACACACACACACACACACACACACACACACACACACACACACAGGCACGCACCGTCTCACGCACGCTCGCGCGCACCACACGCACACACTTATCTATCAAACTATCTATCTATCTATCTATCTATCTATCTATCTATCTATCTATCTATCTATTTACCTACCTACCTAACTACCTACCTACCTACCTACCTACCTAACTGTGTGCCTGCCCTCTTATCCATCCATCCATCCATCCATATTTGTCAAGTATGTAAATGAGTATTAGGTCTGATAATGTATGTATTCAATCCACAGTGATACATTTCGGGATTTAAGCCTTACCGTATTGTTTTACCCAGTCCAAGAAATCTGCCATTTGACACGCAGACTCCCGTGTGCTATTACGAATGTTATTGCACTCATCAATATCCAAATAGCTCAACACAGTTTGGCACATGTTATCAAGACCACACACGGTAGGGTCTTCACAGAATTGTCGAGCCGAATCATAGCAGTCGTCACCCCAGTATTGACAGTCATATCCTCTTCCCGTCTTGCAATCTAGTAACAAAATAATGTGCTTTCGATTTTAAATAGGCATGTTTATCAAATCTTCAGAATATAATGCTGACAGCGTAAACTACCAAGGCGTATGTCAAATAGGCTAATGATAACAAAAGTCAAGTGAATGCACTATAGTTATTTTACATAAACTTACCTTCAGGCCCTGTAATATCATCAACAGAGATTTCCCATGCCACTGATTCGCCCTGTTGATCGTTAGAAATCTGCCTCGGCCACTGTTTAATGAAAAACCAAGCATTACCGTTAATAATAAATTGAATAATCCATAACCCTTCAACGACTCGACAACTTTAACTGATAGATGACCAATCCCTGTTTCTTCTATAAATCAAGACAAAATCAGTCTCTGAAATCATACTTTCCCTTAATAACAAAAACTGTCAGTAAAGAGTACTAATAGCATCCTAACCGGAGTTGGTCGGTGACGTCAATTTTTCATACTTACACCGTCAATCTTAAAGAAAAAACAAGCCATAAAGACACTGAGGATAATCACATATCGTGCCATGTTATGGCGAGTTGTTTGTTGATTACTATACATCAAGTGTGTGGAAAACAATTGTAGAGTGTCCATATAAAGAAATAATTTGAAATTACTAGTAATTGTCGTCACCCTAGTTTATTATTTGGCCTCGCATCACACAACTCATGAGACGTTTTAATTTCCTGCTATATTTTGTCATTGTGGCCATGGACAGATTTCCGAGTGTGTTTAATTTTCATGTTTATTAGCGTAAGGCTTTTGTAACGACAATTGTGGAAAAATATTAAGGTATATGTACGTATACACCATACTGTTTGTCCTGGGTCAGTATGTATACCATGTCTTCCCCTTGGAACAGACGCGTTTAATATTCACAATTCAGGGGATTTGGGACACTTGTCAGTGGACAAAGAGGTCTAACTCTAAGAATGCTCGTTCAAAACTCTTGTTGTCCGATGAAAATTCAAATGCAGTGGGTCTTTTCTTGTTAGGAATTCAACATCCAGTCACTTGTCCACGCTACAATAAATGTTATCAATACACGTGCACGGAAATTGAATTAAGTGACTGATGAGGAATAAATGCCTAAAAGAGATTGGGCTGGAAATTGGTCTTCAGATCAAAATTACACAAAACACAATTCATAGATAATCGAAAGTCAGTTTGTCTACAATTTACAAATTACAACAAATCATATAGTCTACTTTTGGGGGGAAATTACAGCGGACAGTTATTAGCTTTCAGTAAACTATGATTGACATACATTAAAACGGTTGTTGTGCAATATGGTAGTAGGACTATATCACGTGACTGATAGTGGTGCCTTGGTTGTGCCGAGATAAACTCTGTTATCACGATAGTTAGGAATGAGGTTGGTCGCTGTGGTGTTATCATTTGAATGTTGATCATGATATTTTATAACTTTTCTACGGTTTAATATACTCAGATAAGGTTGGTATACACAACGTTGTACCACAAACCACATCCCTAGTTTTAACAAGCTGTGTTTTGAGTACGTCGACGTCGCCATGCAGGTGTAGTTCAATTACAAATGTAGTTTGACTTCCCTCGATTCCTATATAGGATCATAGTGCTCATTATAGTCAGTATGGAAACATATTTGTTGGTATATTGTCTTTCAATTGATGACACTAGACAGCACCGTAATAAATAAGTTACGTGGATTAATTGCTATTCATGACATATTTTTCTTTCAAACCAGGTACAGTTATTTTTTAGATCTCCCATATCCACAATGCTGCGGTCAGAATTTACAGGGGGAATAAATGCCTCGAGGGAAATGGGATACACCCTGTAAAGTTCTGTTTTGTGTATGTCGGGCAGATCCCGCAAACTTACAGATTTTGTAACAAAGCCTAAACAATTGTAGCGTTTGGACATGCGGTAATACTAACGTATTGAGTTGTGGGTACATTAAGCGCTATCTCACGTGATCCGTAGTACCTACGGAATGGCGAGGTAGAATTGGGGGTTGAAAGGGAGTTCAAACAATTTTGAAGCTCACAGGGGGGAGGATTTTAAATCTTTTGTATGTGTAATAATGGAGACACAGAGGCAGATAATATCACAATATAGTAAAATTGACCCTCTGAACAAAATTAAGCCTCAGAGGCAGTTGTTTACCATGTACTTTTGCAAACTTGTTTGTTGCTTTGCGGCAACACCATATACACTTCATTTACTTACCATATATTTTTTAATTATGAGGCAGCCAATAGGAGAGGGAATGTGTGTCTGGTTTAATATATCTTTCTGTTTGTTTGTTTGTACATATGTATGTACATGTATATGTATATGATTAAGATGTGGACAACAGCCACGTAAAACGTGTACTGAGAGTAAAATTCTAGTATTGAAGACCATATATAACCAGTTATCCCATGGCGTTAGCTTATATGTATGGGTGATATTTTATACCTAAATGTCCTCTTAAATGTTCTTATTTTTAAAATAACACCCTGGATGGACACATGTTAAAGAGAAAGAGGTTCGTTCACATCTTTCTTGTAATGCAAAAAGAAAACATAGAGATGACCATTCTTTCTTGACAGAAAATTGCAATGAGTTTACCACAAAATTACCAAGTTCGGTCTGGTTTTTTTCAAATTACCAAGTTCGGCCGGCTTTTTCTGTAAGTTTACTTGCTTGCTTAGTCATACCCTTAGTGTTGATGCAGAAGTTCACCCGAAGAACAGTTGGACTTGTATTTTTATTCAAAGCCCAATCACATAGCGATAATATTCCGCCAGGTGTTAACTCTTAATTATTCATGAACTTCACAAAGGTAAGTAGGTCCCTCGAAGACACGTTGTTATTCCCCACACAGTAAAATGTGCTTGCAACAGTGAGCTCGGGATGGCTTCAACTTCACGCGACCATGAAGACCTGCAATCACCACTATTAAACGCTCACTGTATACAGGGGTAAAACACCATTCTTACAGCGCAGACGGACGACGTGCGTCCAGTCAGCCACTCCTACACCAAAGCATCACACATATGTCAGTTTATTCGTCATCACCAAAGAAGAAAACGAGAGAAACTTCGACCACAAGCCACGCCACCTTTGACTCCATCGACAAAAGTGCGCGACCCAACCCAAGCGAACGGCACTTCATGTCGATTATACGAAATTTAGTCCAACGTTCTTTTACATTTCAGAAGTCTACAACATCGTTTGAGGCCGTGTCGAGTTTGGCCCACACCGGCTGGTGCGTCTGATTGTACCAGGTGCTCCTTTTGCTTACTTGGCTATTGTTATTTCTTTCTTGTCATGAGAAAGAGGTGGCGATGGCCGAGTGGGTAGAGCAGGCACCAGTAAATCATTTGTGATATGAGGGCTCAGACCATCTGCGGTCTATAATCAAAACGACCACGTGAGTCAAGGTCCTTGTGAGGGATAAAACATAAGAAAAACGTCAGTTAAGGCGTTTCACGAGGGACAAATTTCTCAGCAATGGAAATATGCCGGAAGTGACAATGTTGTATAAAATAGAATTGTAAAAAAATCAAGTTGGCAGTGGATACTTAATAATGCGAGTAAAGTTGTCAAAAAAACAAAACAAACAAAACAACAAAAACAAACAAATGCAAATCAAGGCGTTTAACAAAAAAGAAATTATATATCATAAAATTGAATGCATTAAAAATACAATGTTGGCGCTACACCCTCTATGGTTGACGATAGCTACTTGACGTGAGCGAAGGCGTCCAACAACAACAACAACAACAACAACAAAATATATATCGCAAGTCAATGGGTTTAATAGAAAAAAAAAGAGGCCAGTCAAATACTCAAAAGAATTATAAAGTTGGCAATGGTTGGCGAGTAAATGTGCTTAACAAAAGAACAAAAAAAAACGTTGTTGGGACAAAAAAAAACTTAATGCAAGTCACAGCATTTTGTAAAAACTGCTCTATTATTTGGAGAAATTTCGACGAACATCCGTCAAAAAGAGTTCATGATTTGTTGAAACAGAAAAATAAAGTAGCCGCCGACCGTACTAAGGAATTCAGGTCTGATAACTTGAATTGTTCGTGCTAATGCCACCATTGAGAAACTGTTCATCCACCACGTGTCGCCCAGTTCGAGATTGATCACCAGATACGGTATGATAGAATGTTTACTGTACATTTGTTTGTACCCGGCCTTGGACAGGGGGTGACTACAAAAAAAAACCCTTACCTTTATGGTAACCTGCCATGCGCAGGTCTTGTCTGACTGTGCCCTCCTTAAAGATTGCAAAACTCATGTTGAGAGTAGCAATTTCAAGTAGTGGTGAATGAAGTGTACTTATAGTCCATAAGCTTAACCTATTCCCGTACCTGAGTGACTTTAGATGGCTCCCCAGACACTCCTTCTCTCGTGATCTGAGTAAGGATGGAGGGGTGGGGGGAGAGAATTTTGTAAAGAGTGGGAGACATAGGAATGGGAGAATGTAATGGTGTGTAGAGATATGAGTAAATGATACTTGCTGGAGATAGCCAAAAACAATGCTCGCATCCCAATCCTGAACAATAGGCAATATTCTTGAGCGAAGTGATAGGGCTTTAAATATTACATAGTTTTGATGACCGATTTTTCAAGTTCATGTACATCGCCCATTTTGACCTGTCCTCTGATGTTCATTTAGAGAATTTGTGACCTCATACAATCCTAACCTTGAACTTTGCATTGTCAAGCAATGAAGTGCAGTGGTGACTAGCGACGCTGGTTTGGAACCTTACATGTTTGAACCAGAACATTCAGAAACTGAACTCAAAAAATGAGTTACCGTATGTATGTGCAGATTGGAGAATGTCTACATCGTGACAGGGATTCCTATTATATATAGACTAACAACTATTCTAACAATAGAAGCTGACGTTTGGTGACGCGAAGCAAATACCTTCACATGGTCTCTATGAGGTAAATGGCTGTGTTGTTAGCCATGCGATTTATGTTAACGAACGTGTGTATTGGCGAATTTGTGCAAACACAAACCAAACCATTCGATTTTATCGAACAGAAGTTGATTGTTGAGACGCTACTATAGGGATCTGTAAACAAAACATGCAACAGCGAAGGCTCGTTACACTTCCGGAAGTTTTATGCATGACATTTTGCAGTCTTCCCTTGCTGTTTTGGATTGCCTCTGGCTAATTATATGTGAATCGTAATATGATAACAACAATATACGATCCTCCATTTGCCGTTGTATACTGTGTATTGGTCACAGTCAAATCAAGTGAAATTCACGAACTTGTAGATACAAAATATATATTAATACTATTCTATGACTCTAAACATGTGCAAGGTTTGATATTTTTCCAAAATTGTTTTCCCTATTTGAGGGTACACCACTTCACACACCCTCCTCTACATCAGCCGTAATGGAGATGCTACCCCCACCCCATCAAGGTTAACAAGAAAAGCGCTTATTTAAGTACCTTTAATTATTTGAGACCATTTAGAGGGTAGCCTGTTTACTGCTCTGTTTAGACACATTGCTGGTCGTACCTCCCAGCCCTCGTATTCTCCAATTGAATATGAGCGCCAAGAGGTACGACCAGCTAACTATGTATCTCGACAGAGCAAGGAAAAAAAATTGCCCGATGTTTACAACGCAGCCCCCCCCCCCATGCTGTTAAACTGCTCGTTCCTTAATGCATATCTTCTTTATAACGTCATGTGTTCCCAGTATCACAGAGCAGTACATCAGAAATATAAAAATATGATAAAATAATTCTAAGGGAGAGCTACAAAGATAACGATCAATGTGAAAATCGAGCCAAAATCATTTTTTTGCATGTTGATTTATTCAGAAAGAGAATCTTAGAAAACAACAAAGAAGTCTACTCTAAGGTAAAGTCGAAATCGTTACAATGATGTATATTCAATCATGACAACGAAATTCTTAATTTCAAAATGAAATGTTTATAGAAATTAAAGGAGCAAGATATAAGCAGGAAGACGCTATATAATAATTAATCACATTCTCTTCACCAACGCTTTCATAAAGACTCTATTTGTGAGACATTGCATGCCGATGGCGACTATTTCGCTACATAAGACTTTATTGCTGAACTTGGGTTGAAGATATTTCGCATTGGAATAAAGCTTCGACGGGTCTTGTCTACAGATCGACGAGGGTACACGCCTTCTTCTTCGAGGTATTCTGTGGATTAAATAGACCAGCAAATGGCATATCCTATTTCGACTACGGAAATCAAGTTATCAGCAAATTAATATTGACACAAACTAAAACCACTGTTGTTCCATGTTGAACATTATGCATATATATATATATATATATATATATATATATATATATATATATATATATATATATATATATATATATATATATATATATATATATATATATATATACATATCATAACAGTGCCTTGGTTAAATGAATGTAATTTATCATGCAACAGTTCTTGATTTCAATCTAATCAACTGTATATCAACTAGGTATTAGGGAGTGTTGTGTGGTAACGTCAAAGATGTACAAATGTAATAAGGATATTCACTTCAATCAGCAACAATAATCATTGAATTAAGAAACTGCTGTTGTTGTTGTTGTTGTTGTTGTTGTTGTTTTTGTTTTTTGTTTCTTTGGAATCTACTTCTACAGAGAAAATGTCACACTATCCTTTCCGGCCCTATACATTAAGTTTCCATCATTGACGTAATCAAAAGCCGTGAACATGCAGTACGTGCTGACCTTGTGGATTTTTTCAAAGCCTGCCATAGAGGGCGTCAATTTCTTTATCATTTCACGGGCTTGAAGAGATATAGGGTCGGTCGGGTATTGAGAAACATTAAGTAAGGCCATCCTAACTTAAACTCCTATGTTCATGCATTCATGTGTTAATTTGTTCACAATGACTTGATTTAATATAGTCATACTCTGACGTTCGTAATCACTCCCCACTTCGACTTATAGTTTATTAGGAAAATATTTTCAAAGTGTAATAACGACTTTAATCAGCACTAAAAGTGTGGATACGAGAACTATCAGAGTAACACAATGGTGGAGTAATCAGGCTATTACGTAAGTGGCAAATCAAGGAAAGACTGGCGTACATTCAATCACTAAGACTGAAAGAATGAAAAATGAGGTTTCCTTGCACTTACCGAAAGTCGAAGCAAGCAGCAATTTGACTTCTTCAAGCATTCCCTTTAGACCACCGCAGTCGTCATCATCGGACATCTCAGCATAAGCCATGCATCTCGAGCTCCCACCAAAGCACTGCATTTTACCGTCGTCACAAACTAGAAAAATAATAGATATGTCATCAAAACATCAAATACTCTTTCATTGAATATTAAACAACAAGAAAACTTGCAGTAACGACACAGACCCTGAAATATGACTACATAACGTCAGGTCTGTTCATTATCTTACATCTGTTGCTTCCCCATAGATTAAAACGTCACCATACATGAATATATAGCTTGGTTATATGTTTACTTGTGATTACAAGTGACTATTTGTTTACAAATCATTGCCTGTATTTACTAAGTTGCAAACACGGATTTGGTCCGTGTTGTTGTTGTTGTTGTTGTTGTTGTTGTTGTTGTTGTTGTTGTTGTTTAAAAGAAAAGTGTAGTAAAGTTGTTAATTTTAATAAGTAACCAAAATAATGAATAATTTTTCATCCATCAAAATTAGTGAAAATCAGTGAAATCTATGAAAATTAGTGAAAATCCGAAATGCAACCTCTAGCTAAAATCATGTTCAGTATATTCACTTACACGTCATGCCCATCGACCATAGTGTTGCAAACATACTCATGTCGCGCTCCAGGCTTTCTTCTCCAAACTTAGGCATAACCTCTACATGTATATAGCGACACAGAAATTGGTGATTAGACTCAGAAATAAGTTAACTATATATGACAATTAACTATTGGTTGATTTTACAATCGGGACATATTATGACAACACAAGAACGCTAATATGAACACAGTTGATGAATTCTTTCGCCTAGCGCAGAAATACAAAAAAAAGTGGCGGTAATTTTGATATCCTTCATGAATTTAGGAATTCATGTTTACGATCGCGTGACGACCGCGAGTTCACCGGCGTCACTGGACTTTCGCCGTTCTGTTTGGAATTTTTTGACTATTTCCCTGTGACATGAAAAGTACAGTTCAAAGACTTGTTACAATGTATACAACGGTGATATTCTATTCGGTTGACAACAAATTTGGCATTGGAAATATTGGTTATAGCCGGATTTCTAGTTGTCTGCTAAGTTTGTTGACAAGGGAACGTGCAGTGATCACGTGATACAACAAGCAAAAATACGACTGTTGGTGAAAAATACGCCTGTATATCTGTGCATATCTGCAGGCTCTCGACCAATCACAATGCGAGATTGGTGACAGGTGACGTATAAAATGTTTTTATAAACATTTTCTTTACTCCAAGGTCGCACACACACACACACACACACACACACACACACACACACACACACACACACATACATACATACATACATACATACATACATACATACATACATACACACATACATACATACATACATACATACATACATACATACATACATACATACATACATACATACACACATACAACACACATACATACATACATACATACATACATACATACATACATACATACATACACACATACAACATACATACATACATACGTACGTACGTACGTACGTACGTACGTACATACATACATACATACATACATACATACATACATACATACATGTAATACTTACTATTCTTTGACACCCAGTCAAATATGTCAGCAGCGAGACACATGGCAGTTTTGAAAATTTCCTCCAGCCCATCACATAAAGGACTCAATTCCGCTGGAAAATCTGCACATAGCTGTTCAACGTCACATACAGACGGGTCATCGCACACATCGTGTGGATCAACGTAGCATTTATCGAGACCCTCACCACACGACACACCATCTCCCGTTGGACATTCTGGAATTTTTGCAGTGATGATGAATCAGGGGATTGGTAATGAAAGACAACAAAAAATTGAAATATAATATGTAACTGCCACATTTTCACTGGACTACACCACAATACCGATAAACTTGTTGACTTAAAGTTTAATGAAATAACAAGCATTCACATGATATCTAAGTTAGGAGAAAGTAAAGTTTAACATTTAGGAGAAAACTGCTTTCTGGACTTCCCACGCAACCCCCCTTCCCATAGACTACAACATATGGCTTGTAAATGGTCGCTGATACAAAATAACAAAAGGAATACTTTTTAAACTTAAAGAACACGAAAGACCAGACATTATTGAAACTTCTTTATTCCACTAAGTTTCGAGCATAAAATACGGAACTAACAAATCATTTGAAACGAGGGTAGAATGGTTCTTTTGTGGTTTGTGAAAACATAACGAACATCTAGAAAGTTTAAAGCACAGCGTACCTTGGAGATGCACGTCGTTGTACTCAACTACGGTACACAAGGCTAAAATACATCACCGGGAGGGTTTCTTATCATCCCTACCCTTTGTGAAAGGATGAACAGATCGCCTACACAGACTGGTCTCTTATTTTGGATCTACTGCCGAAGTATGCAGTTTTATAGAGTACGGTTAAATTAAGGTAAAGCTACATTGAGAATCGAATACTTAACGAATGAAACTCACTTTCAGCACCGCCAAGTACTAACAGTTGCGTCGGATCATCAATAGTCCACACCGATGCATCATCACGGCGTACTTGCTTCTTGTCACGCATTTTATGCAAAATATGCAATATAATTATATATTCGAAATGGTCAATTCTGTTCCTGAAAGTTTTGTATATTTCATACATTCATGTATGTACTCCATTTGTAGACAGTTTTCGTCCAACTTTAGTCAAATCGTCAAATACTCTGGCATTCCATTGTTTTAAATGGAAAATTCTTTTTGAAATCTATAGTGTCCTCATCAAATGATCATGAATTCTAGGGTTACTTTGCTCTTAATTTCAGAAGCGGTATTCCTTTTTGTCATCTCACTTGTAGTTCTTAAGATATTCACATTGAAAGGGTAAACAATCACGAGTTTCAATTCAATGTAAAGTGTTAATACTTCGTTTATCAAATTTAATAAGTACAACATGTAAAATAAGACTCAACACGAATACTTGTAAGGCTTACTGTTTAAATTTGAAAACAACCTATTTACACAGACTTATAACACAACGATCGACGATCGACTTAATGTGACTGTGCTTCTGTGAAGTTGGTATACAAACACTATAATTATACTCACGCCGTAGATTTCCTGAGAAACGCACAGTATTACTGCAATCTGGACAACAGCAAACATCGACATCTCTACGTGAATCTGTGTGGGGTGATTTCCAGTGTAGCAACGCGATTTTAAGGTCATCATTTATAGACAAATGATGTTTACTTTAACATTCAAATTATCTTTAATTATTAATTGGTTGAATATATTGTTACAAAAGTGTAAAAGTTGATTATGTACCTTCAAAGAACAAAAGACCATTGAAAGCTGTTTTCGTTAAGTAAGTTTCTTAGTTGTCCGTGGTTAAATTTATTAGAGGAAAAACTATTGCTAAACTTTTTTCAAACAAAGTTTCACCCTTTTGTGTTTGTATCTTAAAGGCAATCATATATTTTCTAAACAGACAGTCTGAGTCAGGTGACACCTGACCCCACCCATTCTCCTTACATACAAGCGCGTGCAAACGACAAAGAGACAGACAGACGGACTGACGGACACGCGCGCGCGCGCGCACACACACACACACACACACACACACACACACACACACACACACACACACACACACACACACCGTTTAGTTGTCTGTAAACTGTGATGACAGACCACTCTACTTGGATTGGTAAGTGCTGTGGCTATAAATCATGTCCACCTTTTACATTTTAGCCGTTTTTATTTCAACATATGACTTTAGGTTGACCCTATTTTTTTTTATTTTTCTCGTTACTTTTTAAATTCAACTATGGGTCGGTCGGTCGGTCGTATATAAAGAAATATAAAGTATTTAAAAAAATCATCTTCTTCATGTTACTCATATTCGTCCGCTCTATCTTCTTTTTATTGGATTTCTGGTAACAAGCCCTTTCTCAGCTTCTCTACACAATTGGCATGTTCTCAGCCGCCCACTTGATTAACTTCCATCACGAGAGAATGCTCTATTCGTGAACAAGTGTCGTCGCCGCAATTACTGTAGATGACGTTGACAGTCCAGACACTTGCTTATTTTTGCCAGAGAGGGCACTGTTTCGCAAAATATTAGAGGCGGGCGAAAATAAAAATATCTTTTTATTTTGATATCGGAGCTGAAAATTTGGGTTGGTCGAGTAATGAGAAACAGAAAAAACAGTCACCCTTAACAGAATTGAAAGAATCTATATGATCTTTTTTTGAATAGCCTAGGGTTCCCTAATTGTGCTTATTACAACTGTCTATCTTCATCAATTAAAGTAGTCTTAGAAATGTTGTATGAAAAAAAAATGATTCAATCCAGATATCCACACAATTTATCGTCATTGCTAAAAAAATATTCTTTAAAATGCAAAAGAGCGGTAATATTTTAATAACTCCACAATTATATTTTCAATTGGATAATTTGTTAGAAAGAATAGTTAGTTTATTTCATCCACTAAAAGATAAAATGACATAATTCTATCAATTTCCTGTCATTTCCAAAAGAAGAATAAAAACTATTACCATTTTAAACGTGTGTCATTTCCAGAAATTTTCCCTGCTTTACTGTAATAGGTTTCGGCTATTAATGAGTTGAAATCAAATTGTCATTTAATGTGTAATCTTGCTGTACTTGGTGAACATAGGAGACAGAATTTGTCAAAACATAGGTTTCTTCGTATTATTAAGTATTGGCTCAAACTCTTAAGGAGTGAGATTACAACATATGTGAAGCAGTGTTATAATTATCAACTAGAGATGGCCGATAAAGGATATAAATGTTGGGCGTATAAAGTTAAACATTTATTGTTCAAGTTTGGTTTTGGGATTGCCTGGACTGAACAAAGTGTTGGTAATGACAGTATTTTCTTTTCTGAATTTAAACAAAATTGGCATACATACAGACATAGATTCTTTATGCAAACTAGATACCTACCGTCATACATACAGACATAGATTCTTTATCCAAACTAGATACCTACCGTCATACATACAGACATAGATTCTATATCCAAACTAGATACCTACCGTCATACATACAGACATAGATTCTTTATCCAAACTAGATACCTACGGTCATACAGACATAGATTCTATATCCAAACTAGATACCTACCGTCATACAGACATAGATTCTTTATCCAAACTAGATACCTACCGTCATACATACAGACATAGATTCTTTATCCAAACTAGATACCTACCGTCATACATACAGACATAGATTCTTTATCCAAACTAGATACCTACCGTCATACATGCAGACATAGATTCTATATCCAAACTAGATACCTACCGTCATACAGACATAGATTCTTTATCCAAACTAGATACCTACCGTCATACAGACATACATTCTTCACCCAAACTAGATACCTACCGTCATACAGACATAGATTCTTTATCCAAACTAGATACCTACCGTCATACATACAGACATAGATTCTTTATCCAAACTAGATACCTACCGTCATACATACAGACATAGATTCTTTATCCAAACTAGATACCTATACCGTCATACATACAGACATAGATTCTTTATCCAAACTAGATACCTACCGTCATACATACAGACATAGATTCTTTATCCAAACTAGATACCTACCGTCATACATACAGACATAGATTCTTTATCCAAACTAGATACCTACCGTCATACATACAGACATAGATTCTATATCCAAACTAGATACCTACCGTCATACATACAGACATAGATTCTTTATCCAAACTAGATACCTACCGTCATACATACAGACATAGATTCTTTATCCAAACTAGATACCTACCGTCATACATACATAGATTCTTTATCCAAACTAGATACCTACCGTCATACAGACATAGATTCTTTATCCAAACTAGATACCTACCGTCATACAGACATAGATTCTTCACCCAAACTAGATACCTACCGTCATACAGACATAGATTCGTTATCCAAACTAGATACCTACCGTCATACAGACATAGATTCTTTATCCAAACTAGATACCTACCGTCATACATACAGACATACATTCTTTATCCAAACTAGATACCTACCGTCATACATACAGACATAGATTCTTTATCCAAACTAGATACCTACCGTCATACATACATAGATTCTTTATCCAAACTAGATACCTACCGTCATACAGACATAGATTCTTTATCCAAACTAGATACCTACCGTCATACATACAGACATAGATTCTTTATCCAAAATAGATACCTACCGTCATACAGACATAGATTCAATATCCAAACTAGATATTTACCATCATACAGACATAGATTCTTTATCCAAACTAGATACTTACCGTCAAACAGACATAGATTCTTTATCCAAACTAGATACCTACCGTCATACATACAGACATAGATTCTTTATCCAAACTAGATACCTACCGTCATACATACATATATTCTTTATCCAAACTAGATACCTACCGTCATACAGACATAGATTCTTTATCAAAACTAGATACCTACCGTGATACAGACATAGATTCTTTATCCAAACTAGATACCTACCGTCATACATACAGACATAGATTCTTTATCCAAACTAGATACCTACCGTCATACATACATAGATTCTTTATCCAAACTAGATACCTACCGTCATACATACATAGATTCTTTATCCAAACTAGATACCTACCGTCATACAGACATAGATTCTTTATCCAAACTAGATACCTACCGTCATACATACAGACATAGATTCTTTATCCAAACTAGATACCTACCGTCATACAGACATAGATTCTTTATCCAAACTAGATACCTACCGTCATACAAACATAGATTCTTTATCCAAACTAGATACTTACCGTCATACATACAGACATAGATTCTTTATCCAAACTAGATACTTACCGTCATACAGACATAGATTCTTTATCCATACTAGATACCTACCGTGATTTAGATATAGATTCTTTATCCAAACTAGATACCTACCGTCATACAGACATAGATTCTATATCCAAACTAGATACTTACCGTCATACAGATATAGATTCTTCACCCAAACTAGATACCTACCGTCATACATACAGACATAGATTCTATATCCAAACTAGATACCTATACCGTCATACATACAGACATAGATTCTTTATCCAAACTAGATACCTACCGTCATACATACAGACATAGATTCTTTATCTAAACTAGATACCTACCGTCATACATACAGACATAGATTCTTTATCCAAACTAGATACCTACCGTCATACATACAGACATAGATTCTATATCCAAACTAGATACCTACCGTCATACATACAGACATAGATTCTTTATCCAAACTAGATACCTACCGTCATACATACAGACATAGATTCTTTATCCAAACTAGATACCTACCGTCATACATACATAGATTCTTTATCCAAACTAGATACCTACCGTCATACAGACATAGATTCTTTATCCAAACTAGATACCTACCGTCATACAGACATAGATTCATCACCCAAACTAGATACCTACCGTCATACAGACATAGATTCGTTATCCAAACTAGATACCTACCGTCATACAGACATAGATTCTTTATCCAAACTAGATACCTACCGTCATACATACAGACATACATTCTTTATCCAAACTAGATACCTACCGTCATACATACAGACATAGATTCTTTATCCAAACTAGATACCTACCGTCATACATACATAGATTCTTTATCCAAACTAGATACCTACCGTCATACAGACATAGATTCTTTATCCAAACTAGATACCTACCGTCATACATACAGACATAGATTCTTTATCCAAAATAGATACCTACCGTCATACAGACATAGATTCAATATCCAAACTAGATATTTACCATCATACAGACATAGATTCTTTATCCAAACTAGATACTTACCGTCAAACAGACATAGATTCTTTATCCAAACTAGATACCTACCGTCATACATACAGACATAGATTCTTTATCCAAACTAGATACCTACCGTCATACATACATAGATTCTTTATCCAAACTAGATACCTACCGTCATACAGACATAGATTCTTTATCCAAACTAGATACCTACCGTGATACAGACATAGATTCTTTATCCAAACTAGATACCTACCGTCATACATACAGACATAGATTCTTTATCCAAACTAGATACCTACCGTCATACATACATAGATTCTTTATCCAAACTAGATACCTACCGTCATACATACATAGATTCTTTATCCAAACTAGATACCTACCGTCATACAGACATAGATTCTTTATCCAAACTAGATACCTACCGTCATACATACAGACATAGATTCTTTATCCAAACTAGATACCTACCGTCATACAGACATAGATTCTTTATCCAAACTAGATACCTACCGTCATACAAACATAGATTCTTTATCCAAACTAGATACTTACCGTCATACATACAGACATAGATTCTTTATCCAAACTAGATACTTACCGTCATACAGACATAGATTCTTTATCCATACTAGATACCTACCGTGATTTAGATATAGATTCTTTATCCAAACTAGATACCTACCGTCATACAGACATAGATTCTAGATCCAAACTAGATACTTACCGTCATACAGATATAGATTCTTCACCCAAACTAGATACCTACCGTCATACATACAGACATAGATTCTATATCCAAACTAGATACCTACCGTCATACAGATATAGATTCTTCACCCAAAATAGATGCCTACCGTCATACAGACATATATTCTTTATCCAAACTAGATACCTACCGTCATACATACAGACATAGATTCTTTATCCAAACTAGATACCTATACCGTCATACATACAGACATAGATTCTTTATCCAAACTAGATTCCTACCGTCATACAGATATAGATTCTTTATCCAAACTAGATACCTACCGTGATACAGACATAGATTCTATATCCAAACTAGATACCTACCGTGATACAGACATAGATTCTATATCCAAACTAGATACCTACCGTCATACAGATATAGATTCTTCACCCAAACTAGATACCTACCGTCATACAGACATAGATTCAATATCCAAACTAGATACTTACCATCATACAGACATAGATTCTTTATCCAAACTAGATACCTACCGTCATACATACATACATACATACATACATACATACATACATACATACATACATACATACAGACATAGATTCTTTATCCAAACTAGATACCTACCGTCATACATACATAGATTCTTTATCCAAACTAGATACCTACCGTCATACAGACATAGATTCTTTATCCAAACTAGATACCTACCGTCATACATACAGACATAGATTCTTTATCCAAACTAGATACCTACCGTCATACATACAGACATAGATTCTTTATCCAAACTAGATACCTACGGTCATACAGACATAGATTCTATATCCAAACTAGATACTTACCGTCATACAGACATAGATTCTTTATCCAAACTAGATACTTACCGTCATACAGACATAGATTCTTTATCCATACTAGATACCTACCGTCATTTAGATATAGATTCTTTATCCAAACTAGATACCTACCGTCATACAGACATAGATTCTATATCCAAACTAGATACTTACCGTCATACAGACATAGATTCTTTATCCAAACTAGATACCTACCGTCATACAGACATAGATTCTTTATCCAAACTAGATACTTACCGTCATACAGACATAGATTCTTTATCCAAACTAGATACCTACCGTCATACAGATATAGATTCTTTATCCAAACTAGATACCTATACCGTCATACAGACAGACATAGATTCTTTATCCAAACTAGATACCTACCGCCATACAGATATAGATTCTTTATCCAAACTAGATACCTACCGTCATACAGACATAGATTCTTTATCCAAACTAGATACCTACCGTCATACATATATACATAGATTCTTTATCCAAACTAGATACCTACCGTCATACATACATACATAGATTCTTTATCCAAACTAGATACCTACCGTCATACATACAGACATAGATTCTTTATCCAAACTAGATACCTATACCGTCATACATACAGACATAGATTCTTTATCCAAACTAGATACCTACCGTCATACAGATATAGATTCTTTATCCAAACTAGATACCTACCGTGATACAGACATAGATTCTATATCCAAACTAGATACCTACCGTGATACAGACATAGATTCTATATCCAAACTAGATACCTACCGTCATACAGATATAGATTCTTCACCCAAACTAGATACCTACCGTCATACAGACATAGATTCTTTATCCAAACTAGATACCTACCGTCATACATACAGACATAGATTCTTCACCCAAACTAGATACCTACCGTCATACAGACATCGATTCTTTATCCAAGCTAGATACCTACCGTCATACGGACATAGATTCTTCACCCAAACTAGATACCTACCGTCATACAGACATAGATTCTTTATCCAAACTAGATACCTACCGTCATACAAACATAGATTCTATATCCAAACTAGATACCTACCGTCATACATACAGACATAGATTCTTTATCCAAACTAGATACCTATACCGTCATACATACATACATACATACATACATACATACATACATACATACATACATACATACATACATACAGACATACAGACATACAGACATAGATTCTTTATCCAAACTAGATACCTACCGTCATACAGATATAGATTCTTTATCCAAACTAGATACCTACCGTCATACAGACATAGATTCTATATCCAAACTAGATACTTACCGTCATACAGACATAGATTCTTTATCCAAACTAGATACCTACCGTGATACAGACATAGATTCTATATCCAAACTAGATACCTACCGTCATACAGATATAGATTCTTCACCCAAACTAGATACCTACCTTCATACAGACATAGTTTCTTTATCCAAACTAGATACCTACCGTCATACATACAGACATAGATTCTTTATCCAAACTAGATACCTACCGTCATACGGACATAGATTCTTCACCCAAACTAGATACCTACCGTCATACAGACATAGATTCTTTATCCAAACTAGATACCTACCGTCATACAAACATAGATTCTATATCCAAACTAGATACCTACCGTCATACATACAGACATAGATTCTTTATCCAAACTAGATACCTATACCGTCATACATACATACATACATACATACATACATACATACATACATACATACAGACAGACATACATACATACATACATACATACATACATACAGACATACAGACATAGATTCTTTATCCAAACTAGATACCTACCGTCATACATACAGACATAGATTCTTTATCCAAACTAGATACCTACCGTCATACAGACATAGATTCAATATCCAAACTAGATACTTACCATCATACAGACATAGATTCTTTATCCAAACTAGATACTTACCGTCATACAGACATAGATTCTTTATCCAAACTAGATACCTACCGTCATACATACATAGATTCTTTATCCAAACTAGATACCTACCGTCATACAGACATAGATTCTTTATATAAACTAGATACTTACCGTCATACAGACATAGATTCTTTATCCAAACTAGATACCTACCGTCATACAGACATAGATTCTTTATCCAAACTAGATACCTACCGTCATACATACAGACATAGATTCTTTATCCAAACTAGATACCTACCGTCATACATACATAGATTCTTTATCCAAACTAGATACCTACCGTCATACATACATAGATTCTTTATCCAAACTAGATACCTACCGTCATACAGACATAGATTCTTTATCCAAACTAGATACTTACCATCATACAGACATAGATTCTTTATCCAAACTAGATACCTACCGTCATACATACAGACATAGATTCTTTATCCAAACTAGATACCTACCGTCATACAGACATAGATTCTTTATCCAAACTAGATACTTACCGTCATACAGACATAGATTCTTTATCCAAACTAGATACTTACCGTCATACAGACATAGATTCTTTATCCATACTAGATACCTACCGTCATTTACACATAGATTCTTTATCCAAACTAGATACCTACCGTCATACATACAGACATAGATTCTTTATCCAAACTAGATACCTACCGTCATACATACAGACATAGATTCTTTATCCAAACTAGATACCTATACCGTCATACATACAGACATAGATTCTTTATCCAAACTAGATACCTACCGTCATACAGATATAGATTCTTTATCCAAACTAGATACCTACCGTGATACAGACATAGATTCTATATCCAAACTAGATACCTACCGTCATACAGATATAGATTCTTCACCCAAACTAGATACCTACCGTCATACAGACATAGATTCTTTATCCAAACTAGATACCTACCGTCATACATACAGACATACAAATGTAGATTCTTCACCCAAACTAGATACCTACCGTCATACAGACATAGATTCTTTATCCAAACTAGATACCTACCGTCATACGGACATAGATTCTTCACCCAAACTAGATACCTACCGTCATACAGACATAGATTCTTTATCCAAACTAGATACCTACCGTCATACAAACATAGATTCTATATCCAAACTAGATACCTACCGTCATACATACAGACATAGATTCTTTATCCAAACTAGATACCTATACCGTCATACATACATACATACATATTACATACATACATACATACATACATACATACATACATACATACATACATACATACATACATACATACATACATACAGACAGACATACAGACATAGATTCTTTATCCAAACTAGATACCTACCGTCATACAGATATAGATTCTATATCCAAACTAGATACCTACCGTCATACAGACATAGATTCTATATCCAAACTAGATACTTACCGTCATACAGACATAGATTCTTTATCCAAACTAGATACCTACCGTCATACATACAGACATAGATTCTTTATCCAAACTAGATACCTACCGTCATACGGACATAGATTCTTCACCCAAACTAGATACCTACCGTCATACAGACATAGATTCTTTATCCAAACTAGATACCTACCGTCATACAAACATAGATTCTATATCCAAACTAGATACCTACCGTCATACATACAGACATAGATTCTTTATCCAAACTAGATACCTATACCGTCATACATACATACATACATACATACATACATACATACATACATACATACATACATACATACATACATACATACATACATACAGACATACAGACATAGATTCTTTATCCAAACTAGATACCTACCGTCATACAGACATAGATTCTTTATCCAAACTAGATACCTACCGTCATACAGACATAGATTCAATATCCAAACTAGATACTTACCATCATAGATTCTTTATCCAAACTAGATACTTACCGTCATACAGACATAGATTCTTTATCCAAACTAGATACCTACCGTCATACATACATAGATTCTTTATCCAAACTAGATACCTACCGTCATACAGACATAGATTCTTTATATAAACTAGATACTTACCGTCATACAGACATAGATTCTTTATCCAAACTAGATACCTACCGTCATACAGACATAGATTCTTTATCCAAACTAGATACCTACCGTCATACATACAGACATAGATTCTTTATCCAAACTAGATACCTACCGTCATACATACATAGATTCTTTATCCAAACTAGATACCTACCGTCATACATACATAGATTCTTTATCCAAACTAGATACCTACCGTCATACAGACATAGATTCTTTATCCAAACTAGATACTTACCATCATACAGACATAGATTCTTTATCCAAACTAGATACCTACCGTCATACATACAGACATAGATTCTTTATCCAAACTAGATACCTACCGTCATACAGACATAGATTCTTTATCCAAACTAGATACTTACCGTCATACAGACATAGATTCTTTATCCAAACTAGATACTTACCGTCATACAGACATAGATTCTTTATCCATACTAGATACCTACCGTCATTTAGACATAGATTCTTTATCCAAACTAGATACCTACCGTCATACAGATATAGATTCTTTATCCAAACTAGATACCTACCGTGATACAGACATAGATTCTATATCCAAACTAGATACCTACCGTCATACAGATATAGATTCTTCACCCAAACTAGATACCTACCGTCATACAGACATAGATTCTTTATCCAAACTAGATACCTACCGTCATACATACAGACATACAAATGTAGATTCTTCACCCAAACTAGATACCTACCGTCATACAGACATAGATTCTTTATCCAAACTAGATACCTACCGTCATACGGACATAGATTCTTCACCCAAACTAGATACCTACCGTCATACAGACATAGATTCTTTATCCAAACTAGATACCTACCGTCATACAAACATAGATTCTATATCCAAACTAGATACCTACCGTCATACATACAGACATAGACTCTTTATCCAAACTAGATACCTATACCGTCATACATACATACATACATACATACATACATACATACATACATACATACATATTACATACATACATACATACATACATACATACATACATACATACATACATACATACATACATACATACAGACATACAGACAGACAGACATACAGACATAGATTCTTTATCCAAACTAGATACCTACCGTCATACAGATATAGATTCTATATCCAAACTAGATACCTACCGTCATACAGACATAGATTCTATATCCAAACTAGATACTTACCGTCATACAGACATAGATTCTTTATCCAAACTAGATACCTACCGTCATACATACATACATAGATTCTTTATCCAAACTAGATACCTACCGTCATACATACAGACATAGATTCTTTATCCAAACTAGATACCTAACGTCATACAGACATAGATTCTTTATCCAAACTAGATACCTACCGTCATACAGACATAGATTCTTTATCCAAACTAGATACCTACCGTCATACAGACATAGATTCCATATCCAAACTAGATACCTACCGTCATACAGACATAGATTATATATCCAAACTAGATACCTACCGTCATACAGACATAGATTCTTCACCCAAACTAGATACCTACCGTCATTTAGATATAGATTCTTTATCCAAACTAGATACCTACCGTCATACAGACATAGATTCTTTATCCAAACTAGATACCTACCGTCATACAAACATAGATTCTTTATACAAACTAGATACCTACCGTCATACATACAGACATAGATTCTATATCCAAACTAGATACCTACCGTCATACAGACATAGATTCTTCACCCAAACTAGATACCTACCATCATACAGACATAGATTCTATATCCAAACTAGATACCTACCGTCTTTACAAAACCAGTCTACTGCTTGAGAACTACCTTTCTGTTATTGACACTGAATTTCTCATGAGGGCGCTTTGCGAATTTCGTGTCTCTGACCAAAATCTCCGTATTGAGAGTGGGCGAAATTTGAAGTTGCCAAGAAACAAACGTATATGTCAACATTGCGATCTTAATCTTGTCGAAGACGGATTTCATTTCTGTCTAGTTTGTCCTGTATTTTAAAGATATCAGATGTAAATTTATCGATTCATATTATTATCCTTACCCTTCACCTTTTAATTTTTTCAATTTTAATGTCATGAACATACTCTGGAATCTCGGCAAATTTGTTGCCTGTAGTTTTAAATTATTTATTTTATTTTAGTTCAGTTGCTGTGATGTTTATTTCGCTAAGAACGTTCTATTCCGATTGTTTTCTGTATATTTATTTTTATATTTATTTTTATATTGTACAAGGGTGTCGGTGGCCTAATGTACTGAAGAAACTACTATCAAATGTACTCTAATTTTTTTGACAAATTCAAGATTAAAGGCCACAAGCTTAGGGAGTTTCCCTTCAGTGATTAAATTACTATATATCACGGTATATCCCCTGGTGAATTCTCCCGTGGCTGAACTAATATATATATATATATATATATATATATATATATATATATATATATAGTTTACTATTACGCTCTGCCACTGCGGTATAGAGCACTGTCTTATAGCAGATTGATACTCACCGAGTTATATATATATATATATATATATATATATATATATATATATATATATATATATATATATATATATATATATATATATATATATATATATATATATATATATATATATATATATATATATATATATATATTGCGCTCTGCCACTGCGGTATAGAGCAATGTCTTAGCAGATTGATACTTACCGAGTGATATATATAGTATATATATATATATATATATAATTTATTCGGTAATTTAGTTAAGTGCGCCTCAAAATTACGAAATAAAAGTTGCAAAATTACACAGATTCAAGTATCATATTTCTCATTTTGAAACTATAAAACAGGAATTTGGACTAATTCATCAAGGTATGGGAGTTTTGTGAACACAGAAGTGATTTGAATTTTGTCACTGTTGGGAATTCGTAGTAAAAGGATGATAGAAATTTCTTTCTTAACTCGTAATAAGCTGGGCATACACGACAAAAATGGAATTAATTTTCCAGTTGCTGTAAATTACACAGTTCACACATACTTCTTGTTCTACTGATGTTTTCAAAACGTCCACTTTCTACTCTCAAATTATGACTTGACACTCTGAACATGCACAAAGCTCATCGAAAAATACTATAGTATATATGTATGACGGTAGGTATCTAGTTTGGATATAGAATCTATGTCTGTATGACGGTAGGTATCTAGTTTGGATAAAGAATCTTGAATTAGACAAAGTAACTTTTCTCAAGCATCATCAATAGCACCAACTGTAATTAAATTGCTAATATCTATCAAAAACTGATTAATCTATTCACTTCTCCAGAATGAAGAAACCCCAGTCACCAGATTACCATCCCACTTGCAGTTAAACAAATTACCAATCACGTTACTTTCATCAGTAGAAGCACTTGAATTTACATTAGAAATACTAGGAAAATTTATTTTAAACACAACAGGTTGATGGTCCGTCTCAGATCTAGTGTCAACATACATATCTCTTAGTAAATGTACATCCTTACTCTGTAACAAAAAATAGTCGATCACACTACCTCCATTTTGTGTAATGAATGTAAGATCACCACTTCCATGAGTCTTAATATACCTCCCATTCATGATCTTTAAATCTGTATTTTTACAAAGATTCAGGAGACGATTTCTGTATTCATTTACATAATGATCGCGTGATTCTCTCATTGGTAAGCCATGGTCAACAACAAAATTATCAATAGGTAAAAATGTACAACCACTGTTGTCAATATAATCAGGAAGACAGTCTGTTCTGGCATTAAAATCACCACAAACAATTAAAGGACAATTACTGAACATAGCTGTGTACTTAGCAACTTCATCTTCTAAGACTTGAAAACTATTTGCATTAGCATATTGTGAAGAACCTTCTGGCGAGAGATATACAACACACACTTAGCAGATGTGAGTTACATACTTATTATTCAGATGTATTTGTACCCACAGAATATCATTTGAAGCACTTGGAAGTTGATTAACACTTTCATGTAATGAACTTTTGACAAAAAGTGAAACCCCACCAGAATATTTTCCAAACAGAGCACCTTTTTATCATGCTAAATTTACACAATGTATACTCCGGTAAATTAAATTGTAAAAAGCTACGCGTCCAAGTTTCAGTAAGGCAAATAACATCAAATTTAGTAAATTATATAACTTGCATATAAGTAATAAAGTCAAGGTCAAGGAACTTGTTACACAATCCATTAATGTTCCAACAGATGATATTACTGTCCTCCTGTACAGAAAGATTACCAGCTGCACCATTAACAATATGGTAAGACTGTGAGGAACACTACATGTGATGATATTACTGTCCTACTGTACAGAAAGATTACCAGCTGCACCATTAACAATATGGTAAGACTGCCAGGAACACTACATGTGATGATATTACTGTCCTCCTGTACAGAAAGATTACCAGCTGCACCATTAACAATATGGTAAGACTGCGAGGAACACTACATGTGATGATATTACTGTCCTCCTGTACAGAAAGATTACCAGCTGCACCATTAACAATATGGTAAGACTGCGAGGAACACTACATGTGATGATATTACTGTCCTCCTGTACAGAAAGATTACCAGCTGCACCATTAACAATATGGTAAGACTGCCAGGAACACTACATGTGATGATATTACTGTCCTACTGTACAGAAAGATTACCAGCTGCACCATTAACAATATGGTAAGACTGCCAGGAACACTACATGTGATGATATTACTGTCCTACTGTACAGAAAGATTACCAGCTGCACCATTAACAATATGGTAAGTCTGCCAGGAACACTACATGTGATGATATTACTGTCCTACTGTACAGAAAGATTACCAGCTGCACCATTAACAATATGGTAAGACTGCCAGGAACACTACATGTGATGATATTACTGTCCTCCTGTACAGAAAGATTACCAGCTGCACCATTAACAATATGGTAAGTCTGCCAGGAACACTACATGTGATGATATTACTGTCCTACTGTACAGAAAGATTACCAGCTGCACCATTAACAATATGGTAAGACTGTGAGGAACACTACATGTGATGATATTACTGTCCTACTGTACAGAAAGATTACCAGCTGCACCATTAACAATATGGTAAGACTGTGAGGAACACTACATGTGATGATATTACTGTCCTACTGTACAGAAAGATTACCAGCTGCACCATTAACAATATGGTAAGACTGCCAGGAACACTACATGTGATGATATTACTGTCCTCCTGTACAGAAAGATTACCAGCTGCACCATTAACAATATGGTAAGACTGCCAGGAACACTACATGTGATGATATTACTGTCCTCCTGTACAGAAAGATTACCAGCTGCACCATTAACAATATGGTAAGACTGCGAGGAACACTACATGTGATGATATTACTGTCCTCCTGTACAGAAAGATTACCAGCTGCACCATTAACAATATGGTAAGACTGCCAGGAACACTACATGTGATGATATTACTGTCCTCCTACACAGAAACATTACCAGCTGCACCAAAAATGTCTGGGTTGTCTGAATGTAATTGAATGCGATTAAATCCCACAACCCGAATATCATTAAATGATTCATGCAGCACGTAAAGTGTTCCGTCAATCTTTATCTTGTCATGGTTCAAAAAAGCTCGTTTACCATCTTCTCTGGCTTTCTATAAAAAGGGACCAAGTTTCTTCCGAGTTTCTCTTACCATGGGTGAAAAGTCTTCTGATACTCGACACTGCGTACCCCTCAACGTTGATCAGGGGCATGAGGCAACAATTCTGGTGAAATCCGAAACTGATAATGATGTGATACAGGTAATAAAGGTCTAAGTTAGCTATGAGTCACATTTACATACTTACTTCTTTATTTATAGTATATTTTGATAAACATTATACACGTCTACACATATTTGTTATTTTGGGTATAAGGCCAGAAATGGAATGATTAAAATATTATATATATGTACTTGTACACTTTCTGGTCTTTTAAAAAAATGAAACATTTCTAATAATCGCAGAAAAAGTTTATATAAATATGGAAGACTCCAAAAAAGAATAAAGAAAAAGAAAGTATACGGATAGACATGATGCAAAATCGACGCTTAGTGCGCTCGCGACAGCTGACGCGCTGCGCTGCTTGGCGCGCTCGAGCTCAAACGCATTCCTTGCTTAAACCAAGGGCGTGAGGCAACAATTCTGGTGTTTTTAACAATATCATGAATATTGAATAACGTGAATATAGACAATATCAACAAGTTCCGTCAAGTTCTTGTTTATAATTATTTCAGTATCTTGAATCGATAATTAATATATAATTATAATACACAGAGAAATACATATATTTAACTCGATCGAATCGCACTGGTGAAAATGTTATTTCAAACTGATATAGACAAAACAAGACTAAATGTAACAATATAAGCGACATCATCTCGCGCAATGAATCTTGGAACCGGAAAATTGACTATTAACATAAGGAAGAAAAGTAACAAGTTTCAATAGAATTTATCAAATGGATTTTCAAAACAATTCGTTCCACACACCCCACCCCCAGGTCACAAATAATCATTGATGGTTCCCTTATGGAAGTCATTCAGTTTCAATCTGGTTAAGACTGGTATCATCATCGTCGAGGGCCTTATGTGATCCTCTGGCCTCTAATGAGAAATGTATATTCTAGAAATTCAAATTGCAGTCATAAGTCAAAGTTGATCATAATCAGCCGAAGTTGGTATCCAAACCACGCTTACAGTATGTATCCATTCACCCACAGAATTTCTTCCTTGTCTGTGATTAACTATAATAGCCTAGCTACTAGGTAATATTCCATTAGTCTAGTTCCTATACGTTATCGTTACGATTTACACCTACGTGGTTTAGTTACAAACCAAGTTGGCATCCAGACTAATAATCCATATGTGTGTGTTTGCTATCTAAACTATCTGATATGTGTAGATGCATTGCTATAATGCATAACCGCATAAGTTTAACGACGAAACACTGCCATGGAGACCGGTTACCGACGCAATGCTGTTCCGCTGACTTCTGTTGTTGTGGCGACTGATTACTTCAGGAGCAATGCTATTTCTTCGACTGTGAAATCCAATGGCGGCGATACTATTGCGGCGACTCATTTCAGAGGCAACACTACGTCTTCTACTAGGCGAAATTGACGGTGTTTCCACAACAAATCCCGATCCTCTTCTTTTCGTTGTTGTCATGGGAACCAAAACTTCTTCGAGTTTAAGAAACCTCATGTCGTTCACTCCCTTTGTTGGACTCTCAGTTTCCGTGTCGTTCTTTAGCTCCACCTTCCTATTCTGACGTCGATCGACAACTCCATTTTCATTTCCCACAACAATAAATGGTAATTCCGTTTTACGAGATTCTGGTTTTCGCCAAGGGTTGTTTACAAACTCTTCCTTTTCGTGGATTATCGGTAACTTTGTCATTCGAAATTCCTCCCGTGTTCTCAGGTATTCTCGACTGGCTTTCGCTAGTTCGGTCTTGCTTGGGATATTTCTATTCTTGAAAGTCAAACCCTTATAAATTTTCTGTTTGGTCTTGGGCAACAAAGGTCTGAAAATCTCCTTACCGTCAAAGTTATAATTTAAAGTCCAGGTTCCCGCTTTTTTTCTCATTACAGTATCTACAAATTTAGTCTTCTTGGCTGCCAAACTTATCGCCGACTTGCTCCGCTGCAGTGCTAACTCGGAAAGACGAATTTGCAACAGTCTCTCGGCAGTGACATTTTCGTAGAGGAGAACACGTTTCAGGTTATTTGGCATTGATCTAGGAGGGGTTGCCAGGATATCCTCAACGAAGTTGTGGTCGTGGTTTTCAGGAGGCACAAACCAACTTTTGCTGTCCTTCTTTCTGTCACGTATTTTGCAGTCGATGTATCGAGGCATTGAGCTCTTTCGTCGCAAAAATCTACCGTCTGAGTTCCATTCTATAACAGAACTTGGCGTTTCTTCCTCCTCGTCAGTCTTAGCATTCCAGTCCTTTCCCTCCCTTTCGTCCTTTTCCATGGCTTTATATTCCATCAAAGCTTTGTGAAAAGCATCAAATTTTAGCACCAAACGGTTTTCTTCAGCTAGTATTGACGGTCAAAGACTTTCGATAGATTGTGCTTCGTCTATGATTTTGAATGCTGAAGAAGCAAACCAATTTGTGACTTCCGGCGACGCCAAGAGGTGAGACAAATTTTACTGATCACCAACAGCGTGATGACGTAAGTTATCTTTTCAAAGTCAGGGCAACCAAAAAGTCATTATAAAAGCCTTGATAAACAAGACCAAGTTAGTCTCACCTTTAACGCCTTTAACGCCATGAAAGATATTGGGTTATAGTTTGCTATCGAGAACAGTTGTCATAGCAATACAGGCGTTGGAGAGAGCACGTCTTTATTTTTGAAGTTAGAATGTACGGAAGAAAGTATGATGCGCATGCGCTTTTGAGCTAGTACTCCTGTAACTCCCTAGCTTAATAGAAAAAAGTTGATTACGGCCGCAATGTTTGACAAGTTCATGTACATCCGTGTGTGGCGTAGATGATAAAAATTCTCGATTGAAAAGAAAATTTCGTTCAAAGTTGGAGCAAAAACAGCTACACATGTTTCTGGAGTGAATACAAAATGATTGCCACGAAGTTTATACGATCAAATGTTGTCTACGTGAAAATGGGGAGTTTTAAACTTTTATAAATTTAACCCATTTGGTCTCTATTTACGAATTTTCAGACAGGTTGGTGCGCATTTGAAAAAGTAAAAGTAGAACTTGAGTGAAGTTCAGTTTTCATAAAATAATACAGCCATTGTTTTTCCATGGGAAATCTGACATATTCGGAATCAAATATCAAGTTCGCACCCCTACAATCATCTTTGCGTTACTTGCGATAAAATTTTGAGATTTTAAGTCGTTTGAATCTCTTCCAAACTCGTATGGTTTTGATTTTTTAAATTTCTATGGTAAAATCGAGGAACTGCGATGTTATTGTGACATACTTGATTTTGACCTGTGACACGACCTCTGCTACCATAATTTCCACAACACAAAAAATGACTCAAAATTTTGTTTGTATTAAGACGTATTATATTTTGTCATGCTCATTAAAAACTCATTTATTACAAATTGTACTTCCATGAATAGCCGATAACATGTAATGAGATATTAATCCGAATGCAATGTATGAAATGTATGGTGTACGTGCCGAGTGCACGTGATAAAGTTTGTTTACACCCTGACCACTAACGAATTAGTGGTCTGAGGTTTACATAATGCACTTGTAAGTTCCAAAGGATCACATTATAGCAAACGAATAAATGATTCTGACGTTTCAACACTGTCCGTTTGTCTTTCAGTTCTCCCTTTCTGCTTTCATAGACACTAAATCAAGAGATATCCCGCGTCCCTCGTCTTTGGTTACCAGCAGAGCAATGCCGAGAGTGCCACTACCCAAATGACGTCTTCTTCAACTTTTGTCAGCAATATGGAAGCTGAAAATTGACCGTCGATGAACATCACCCTCTACCGCTGCCTATAGATATAGTGACACTGGATGATAGAATTCATGAAATTTAGAAGGCAAGATCAACACCCTATAGTGTCAAGAATATATCTGAATGAGTAAATAATGTTTTGCAGACTCAATACCTTAGTCAAACTCTCAAGTTGGTGTAGGTGGGTTGATGAGTATTGCAGAGGGGGTATTTGGAGTGGACAAGTGGAGGAAAACACAGAGGAGACAGAGGACCCTCGACCACTCCACAACTAAATCAAACTAGACAATTCAAAACTACACAGTGTAGATGGCTAACTCTCTATTGCCCACTTCTGTATTCCAAAAAATCAGTCTTTTCAAAATAGCATTCTTACAATGCCAGAAGGTGTTCAAGGAATTCCCCGACTGCAATGACTGCATTTACTGTCACTTTTTATTTTATTTTATTTTGGAGCCAAAATATGTTTGTTGGTAGAATTTGATGTAGAATTTTAAATTGCAAAATTCTAAGATGGTTTAGTGTTAAGCAGGAGATTTTTTCTCTTTTTACTGTTCTGTTATATAGAGTCTCTATTAAAGTTATTGTATTGTCTGCTGTGAGGAAGTATCCCTAAACAAGAACGATCTAGACTGGATAAGATAAAGAAGGTGGCGGCACTGATCGGTGCGTGTCAGCGGCAGTTTGACTCAGTCTATAAGGACCGACTCAAGAACAAACTGACACTCATCTTAACTGACACTACACATCCACTAAGACAAGAACTTGATGACAGACGAATCAACAGAAGTGGTAGAATGAGGCTACTAGCCGCTGGCACATGTCGTTATGCGAAATCTTTCATATCAGAAACAGACTTTTTAATCCCAATTTTAAGCATGCTACTTGAACCATTTTAACTGTTTTTTATTATAATCAACTTTTTATCAGACCTTGCTTTTATCTGTCATGTGCAATATTTCTGTAGGAATGTAAATATTTTATTGAGTTATTTATGTTTTCCTTTTTAGTCTGTAAGTTGTGTCTTGGTTTTTATCACTGTTATTGTAGCAGACGTTATAATTACCCTTTTAGGGATTTAACAAAGTATTACATTCACTTATCTTATCTTAATTACTGCAGTTCAATTTCTGTATTTAACCACGTCTTCATTTCATACATTAGTTGTTATTGTTGTTGTTGTGCCCTGCGTGCTTAGGAATTAATACCATTGAAGATAATTTCGTGATCAGTTTCATACAGTGTGTGTGATGTATGTCCGCACTGTGCGCAATAAATCTATGGACGTGGGTGCTTGTGTGTGTGTGTGTGTGTGTGTGTGTGTGTGTGTGTGTGTGTGTGTGTGTGTGTGTGTGTGTGTGTGAAGATGCACAATGTTGGTTGGTGAATTGATTTTCTTCATGCGCTAAAGACAAAAATAGATTTGCCAGAAATTATTAGATCATGTTTTGTACAGCAAAAGCAGCAACGTGTCACCATACGCTTGTCCTGCTGGTGAATGATGATTCTATAACACGTCAGAAATTACACTGAAGAACATAGAAACATTTGATGGAAACTCACTCTTTTCGACACAACTTGCATCTTATTGATCAGATCCTTTCAGTTGGGTGAAAAATTATTTCGGTGTTATACAGTCACCATTGCCAGTGACAAGGTATCGATAACTTCTTTGGGGACGATTTAGACTAGAAGGTACAGCCAGTCAAATTGTGCAGAAAGCCACCTCAAGGCTACAGTTCTTATTCCAAAAAGACAGTGTCTTGGCATTGAGACTAGTCAATATGTGTTAACTGCTTCATAAACTATCTCTCTGATTATGCATGTTCGGTATACTGGATACAGTTTGAAAAGCAAGCAAAGGTTATAAACAACATAGAATAAATTAATCAAGTATACATTGGATTTACATCCCAGAGATCATATTGGTCCATATCACTTCAAAAGACTGGGATGATTGTTGGTCGAAAACAGAGTTATTATATATATCTTAAATTAAATCACAGGTATCAAATTGTACATAGTCAAGTTCCTTCTCTGTCTTCTTGTCTGCCAATGCGTGTGAGAAAACATACTCAAAGTTACAATATTAGACTGGGTAATTCATCAATTTCCATACCAAACAGTAGTCTCACTGCCAGAATTTGTGACATGTGTCTCTCTGTAAGTTGCACAAAGTGTGCCCTGCCAGAATTTGTGACATGTGTCTCTCTGTAAGTTGCACAAAGTGTGCCCTGCCAGAATTTGTGACATGTGTCTCTCTGTAAGTTGCACAAAGTGTGCCCTGCCAGAATTTGTGACATGTGTCTCTCTGTAAGGTGCACAAAGTGTGCCCTGCCAGAATTTGTGACATGTGTCTCTCTGTAAGGTGCACAAAGTGTGCCCTGCCAGAATTTGTGACATGTGTCTCTCTGTAAGGTGCACAAAGTGTGCCCTGCCAGAATTTGTGACATGTGTCTCTCTGTAAGGTGCACAAAGTGTGCCCTGCCAGAATTTGTGACATGTGTCTCTCTGTAAGGTGCACAAAGTGTGCCCTGCCAGAATTTGTGACATGTGTCTCTCTGTAAGGTGCACAAAGTGTGCCCTGCCAGAATTTGTGACACGTGTCTCTCTGTAAGGTGCACAAAGTGTGCCCTGCCAGAATTTGTGACACGTGTCTCTCTGTAAGGTGCACAAAGTGTGCCCTGCCAGAATTTGTGACATGTGTCTCTCTGTAAGGTGCACAAAGTGTGCCCTGCCAGAATTTGTGACGTGTCTCTCTGTAAGGTGCACAAAGTGTGCCCTGCCAGAATTTGTGACATGTGTCTCTCTGTAAGGTGCACAAAGTGTGCCCTGCCAGAATTTGTGACATGTGTCTCTCTGTAAGGTGCACAAAGTGTGCCCTGCCAGAATTTGTGACATGTGTCTCTCTGTAAGGTGCACAAAGTGTGCCCTGCCAGAATTTGTGACGTGTGTCTCTCTGTAAGGTGCACAAAGTGTGCCCTGCCAGAATTTGTGACATGTGTCTCTCTGTAAGGTGCACAAAGTGTGCCCTGCCAGAATTTGTGACATGTGTCTCTCTGTAAGGTGCACAAAGTGTGCCCTGCCAGAATTTGTGACATGTGTCTCTCTGTAAGGTGCACAAAGTGTGCCCTGCCAGAATTTGTGACATGTGTCTCTCTGTAAGGTGCACAAAGTGTGCCCTGCCAGAATTTGTGACATGTGTCTCTCTGTAAGGTGCACAAAGTGTGCCCTGCCAGAATTTGTGACATGTGTCTCTCTGTAAGGTGCACAAAGTGTGCCTTGAGCACAAATCCACGAGAAGACATGTTGGAGACATGTTGGAGACTTGTCACAAGACTTGTCATGAGACTTGTTGGAGACTTGTCACAAGACATGTTTGAGACTTGTCACAAGACTTGTTGGAGACTTGTCACAAGACTTGTTGGAGACTTGTCATGAGACTTGTTGGAGACTTGTCATGAGACTTGTTGGAGACTTGTCACAAGACTTGTTGGAGACTTGTCACAAGACTTGTTGGAGACTTGTCACAAGACTTGTTGGAGACTTGTCATGAGACTTGTTGGAGACTTGTCATGAGACATGTTGGAGACTTGTCACAAGACATGTTGGAGACTTGTCACAAGACTTGTTGGAGACTTGTCATGAGACTTGTTGGAGACTTGTCATGAGACATGCTTGTGACAAGTCACTAACTCTTCACAGCTTCAGCACTAGGGTGCAGTTCTTGTGCCTTGAGCGAGAGAGAGCCAATATCACAATGTCTGACAGCAAGACTAACCAAACATAACCATAACATATCAATCAGTTTCCAGAATTCGGCAAGTAAATTGTGGAACGATTTTCCTTGTAATGTACAAGATATTTGGTCAAATAAGATCTTTGAAAGCAAGGTAAAAAGACACCTTCATAACGTTTTTGTAAGAAAGACTGAGTGAATTTCAGTGTATTTATAATGTATCTGTTTGTACACATATGACTTTGATATATATTCGTGTTTTAATTGTTTTGTATACTGTTACTTTACTTTCTGACAACAGTGGAAGCAAGTCTTTTGACTTTACTGTGTTCATAGACCCTCCACCAATATTGGTTGAGGGTCTATACTATGTTATACAAGCACACGATTTTTGGTGTTGTTGTTGATTTTATTACTTGTATTACTTCCTTTGATTAATTTTAATACATTATCATGTGTACTAATCAATATCAAATATGTAAACATGACATAATGCAAAGGACAATTAAAACACAAAATAAAGATAAATGAAAGTTATAAGATTCAATTAAATAAGTATCTGATTAAACCATAACTTCATAATATTGTAATCAGATTGTAGAGGACAAAAATGTACACATGGAATCCTGGGGAAGACTGATACAAAAAATAAAGCTAATGATATCAAATCAAATGACTAACTGACCTAAGAGTAGGTTTTAATCACATTGAATGCAGACACAAGAATTCAACTTCTCTGCCAGAGTGCATGTACTGTGCAAAGTTGCACTACATTAACTCAAATGCTGCATTTTAATAAAAATGTGTCAGGAGAAAATGTAGCACATGAAAAAAAAAGTAATTCTGTTGTTAACGCATAATGTTCATAAATTTAACTTCACTTTGCACCAAGAAATACTAGTAGTTCACCAATGCTTTCACCCGGTATCTACCATGGCTTCATCAGTGTTTTGTGAAATCACAGCGCATGTGTGACTTCAGACAATTATCATGAACTCTTGAAAGTTAGTGATGATGGTTTATCCAAGATTGTAAAGTTTGTACATGAATTACTAAACCAGTCTGGTGGACACCCTGGTGAAAGTGGTGGTGAGCTATTTGTATTTCTTGGTGCAAAAATGAAGTTAACTTTATGAACATAGACTGAACATTTGCAGAGATGAGTTTTCATCATTTTAAAGCATAATGATGTCATCTGCTAGGTCAACCATTGGTTTTTGTGTGCTTGTTTGTTTTATTGAGGACAGTATAACTCTGATTTCACAGCAAAGATGAAAATATGTCATCTATTTCTGAATCTGCAGTGCTGTCAAGTGATGTTTTCGTTGTGGATTTTCTCAGTTTTGGTACATTTGCTGTCATCCTAGATATACCTTTCAGTTTGGTATTCATGGTAACCATGGAAATATCGTCCTCATCATAGTTTTGTTTGCGTTTCTTCTTTTTCTTGTTCTTTGTCTTTAGTTTTTGTTTCTGTTCATCAGTGACTGCTATCTCTACTGTGTCTGTGTAAGTTTTCTTAGATTTTGAAAACATAGAATTGTCTACATTTAAAATGTCCTCCTTGCTGTTCTTACCATCCTTCTCTTTCTTCTTCTTTTTCTGTTTTACTTTTTTAATCGAGTCACTTTTAGAGTAGACTGCATCACGATTTACTTTTGTGCCAGAAACATCCTTCTGCCCATTTCCATATGTCTGTCCTTCCTCAAAGTGTGTCTTCTGGGTTTCTTTATTTACTTTCTTCTGGTTTTCAGAAATCTTTTTATCATCTCTGCCTTGGTCTAACTTTGCAAATTTTACAAGCACCTCTTTTTTCTCAGATCCATACTGTTTAGCATTGTCGGTTTGATCACTAAGCTCAATATCTTTCTCTTGCATTCTCCCACTCTCTTGCTGTAAAGGATAATTCTTCTCTGGACTGCTTTGTAACAATTCTAGCAACTTGTTCACTGTCTTTTTTGTAGTTGACAATGGCTTTTTCTTCTTCTTTTTTTGTTCATTCTCAAGTACATTGAGTGTTCTATTCCCTGTTTGTAGAAATTCTGCATGGTGACAACCCAGAAATTTGGCATTTTGTCCAGTTGTGATAATTTCTAGAGTAGCTGATAACAAAGTTTCCAGATCACCTGCTAGGTCCACTTTCCTTTCAAGCATTTCAATTTTACTTGATTTTACTCTCTTATAATTTGGATTTGGAGTCTTTTTCTCTGATGTCATCACTTCTGTATCAGCACACATTCCAGTACTTTGTTTATATTCATTAACGTCAGTCACTTGTGTCACCGATGCGGTGTTCTCCATCAAATTTTGTCTCTCATATGCTGGACTAAACCAATATTTCTTCATCTTCTTGATGAATTTTCCAACTTGCTTCTTCATCTTCTTGACGTCTTTTTCTTCTCTTTTGCTTACCTCTAAAGCGGTAACAAGTTGATCTTTCTCCCTCACAAGTTCTGGCATCAAAGATAATTTTTCACTTATCTTTTCAACTTGCGAAGTAACTATCTCCCGGAGTTCCTCAAGTGTGTTACTCCGCTTTGTTTGAGTAAAAGCTTTCTTGAAATCACCAGTTTGGATTCTCTCATTCATTAACGGTCGTCTGCTTCTAGATGAAGTGAAGTAACCTCTATCTGCCATCACCCAGTCATTTTCAAATTTTTTCTTCTTTACTGGTTGAGTGTTTGGTGTTGATGTAAACTCTCTTTTTCTTTTCCTTGAATTTTCTAGTTCCTCAGCTGTTATTGGTTCTAAATGTCAAAATAAAGACAATCAAAACTGTTAATTTTTTTCTACTTCTTCTACGCTAAATCTATTCTACTGACAATACACACCTGCAACACTTTCTGATCTATTTTAGGATTTTCATTTATTACACATTTTGAGATTTTGCTGAAAAAATGCAACATTTCAAAAACCTTGGATAATAATTAAATGTTTTGCAGCATCTTCATTTGTAAAGTGTAAGTTTTTGAAAGAGATAATCCAAACTTGATAACAATGATGTAATAATTATCACATTTGATAAGAAAATAACAACCCAAAATAGATCATTCAGTGTTCTACATAAATCTACTATACGATATTAATTTTTACGGCCTGGGTATGGGTTTGGCAAACCAAGGTCGTGCAGCGGAAGAGCCCAACTTTAGAAGCACTTTTTAATTGTAATGTGTAATCTGCATAAATAATATTTTTGATAATTAGGCTATATCTTTAGAATGCAAGCTTTTTTCTTTTTCTATTTCTATTTATTTTTTTTTAAATTTTGTATTGGGATTTGCTCCCAGCAATTTATTGTTATGCAGACATATACACACAAACACAAAATGCTACAGAGATCCATTCATGTTTGGGACTACTTGACAGGGCTATGTTGCACACTCTATATCACATTGATGTGGAACTGTCAAGGCTTTCCCAGACAGTCCACAGGCTATCCCGACGTCACCCAGGTCCAGGAAACATAGCACCTGTGGGCTCAGTGTGAGTAATGGTCCCTGACTTTTCGAGTCATTATTCCAGGATTCCCCCCCCCCCCCCCCAAATTTGCACTCATCTAGAATGCAAGCTTTAAATAATTTCAGATAATTTAGTACACGTGTTGATGATAAAGAAGTGAATGTGTCATTTAAAGCTTGAAGATGTAATTTATAAGCTAAAAGGTCAACAAATGAATGGTTTTGCCCTTATGGTAGGCATTCAGTTTAAATATGGTTTCCAATATTGTGGAATTCTCTGCTGGGAACCTATTTCATCTCTTTTTGGAGTGGGCAACAAAAACAACCAAAATCATGAACATTAAACCTAAATTTATGATCAAAAGTGATCATACTTTAATACTTTTTCTCACAAATTAGTCACAATTTTTTACAAATGACTGATGGAGAAGTTTAAACGTCCATGCAAATTCTATACATTCATGCAAGCATCAGCCAAATGAATGAAATTATGAAAAGAAACCACTGTGTACTTTAAAACACAGTGTGTACCATCTCCTATTCATTGTATTAGAACTGTTGAACAATTTAATATTTACACAGGTCAGCAATAAGTATTTTCACAAACCAGAACTGATATTCTTCCACAACACTGAAATATATAAAGCTTTGATCCCTTTAATACGGCTATGAAAGTACTATCCCTTGTACAAGTCATGAATATTCATCAGCAATGATGTCATCATCTTGAGAGTGTGTTTTGGATGGTGCAGTAAATGAGACTGTGGTTTATGGCAATGGCAATAAGTAACATGTGACAAAACTTGTGTGCATGCATGTGTGTGCATGTGTGTATGTACATACACACACATACACAACACACACATATATGTACATAACCAAACTTATGCTAAATGTGAATTAAAGTGTACATATGCATATATCTTTATGAAAACACACACACACGCGATATATATATCACTATGTATATACATGAAACTCACCTCCAATATCTGTATAAACTTCAGTAAACATATCTTCATGTTGAGATTCCTCTGCTGGGATTAAAGTTTCATCATCATCAAATTGAGAACTGTTGAACAGTTTGTTTAGGTAGGATGTGTGTAGGCTGCTATTCTGTTGCACCAATCTGTGAATAACAACATCAGGCAGAGTAAGATGGTTGATACTTCCAGATACAGAAAGAACCAATTTCCATAAACGAAGACATCCAAACATGGAATATACATGGAATATACTCTTTCAACAAATTTCTGTTTTTAGAATCTTTTTTATAAATATTCTACCAATATCCTTTCTCACATGGAAGAATTCCAGACAAATAAAGATGTGTTTCAGAACTTCTTGCTGGCTTCTATTTTAATTTAGGGCAGTTTAAATATGTAACAGTACAGACATCAAACTCACCAATATTTCTCACTTATTTGTATAACAGAAAAATCTCTCAGTAAAGGAATTATTTTGACAGTATATTTTCAAAAGCAGATTTTAAATGCTAATCAGACTTTCTAACTCTATCTGATAGTATGCCTTGTTCATCCATAGTTCAATGATAAAATGTCTTGGTGTTTTACACACTCAGCATAGGCTGTTCACTTTGGACCCATTCAGGGTGACATGACCTTGCATGACATATGTATTTCCTTGTACAAAAATGTGTTAATCTTTCACTTAAACAAAATCACTTATTCCTCTGTCATAGAAGCTGAGCTTAAGGTAATAAATCCCTTACCTGGAAGACTTTGAAGGATCATTTTCAGGTCCAAGCCAGTCCAGGAGATTGTCTGGTAACACCTCACCCTTAGGTAACTTAAAAAGAAGCAAGAGTGTTGTGTCAAGTCACATATCAAACAAATATCCATAATCAAGTGATTCCTACTACATGTATTCATTCCAGCTCCTACACAGCATTGCCCTTCATCACATCAGGGTAGTGATGTATTCAGTAGGGGCCATGTTGGATTTTGTTGTAAAACCATAGCATTAAAATACTAACAATAACAATTGTATTTATGGCCAGATTTGTTCCATAACTATTTCTGTTAGGTGAAAGTTCTAAATCACAAGAACCAATTTCAGCAAGGTATGTACAGGATGGCAGATCAAATGGTTGACATACAACTACTGTATTTGTATACGTATATACACCCTCTCCACTAGCTTTTGATGGAATTGTATATAATCATAATTCAATGGAATACTATCAAAATTGAGCTAGTGACGTCTATTGATAAATTAATTATCATCCAACCCCTTGAAAGTTTTGTGTCACAATAAGTGATGTGTAATATTTAAATAAAAGCACCAATGGTGTTGTAGCACAACTCTTGAGAGTAAACTTAAATATTCTATTATGATTATGTGGTCTTGTTGCGAGATATCTTTTCATACATTTTTTAAAGACTTATCCACGTGCCTACCTATCCATGGGGTTATATATGCACCATTGTTTAACAGTTGCTATGGGCATGGTCTTGTTGCTAGGCATATCTGCATACATTTTTAAAATGTTTATTCATTTGCCTTCCCTTCATTGGTGTTATATTGGCATTATATGTCATCGTTTACCTGTTGCTATAGGCGTGGTTGTGTTGCTAAGGACATTTGTATATCTTAAATAATGTTTATACAATTGCCTACCCATCTCTGTTGTTATATTTGCAATACACCCTACCATATTCTACTTAGTAATCAAACAAACAGCAAAGACAGACAGGCATTTTACCTTGAACCAATCTATGGTTCAGTTTGTGTTCAACTTAGTTAGAGAATGTTTTCAAGCAACCTCAAGGAGAGATTAACTCCAGTGCCATTCACACACACTTGTTACATTATGTTAAGTACCCCATAAACATTTTAATGGTTAATGAGATCAATACAACAATAATTTCTGTACAGTCCTATCTGTCTAAATATTCCTAAGAAACATTTCACCAAAAACATAACATTTTCAAAAGACCTAATTTACATATCACTAATGGGATCATCAAGTAATTAACATCACGTGATGTACACATCCCCAAATATATCCCTGCCAAATCTGCTGAGTACTTGGAATTACATATTTTTTACCAAAAAGTCTCATTTTATTACTCATTTGCATATCTTCGATGGGATCACCTTGTCACGAACAAGCTTTTGTATACACACCCCTATCAACATCTTCACCAAATTTCAGGCAAATCTGCCCAGTGGTTTTTTAGTTTAATTTTGTTTACCAAAATCACATCTTTTCACCCAAACACAGACCTAAGGTACAATCATTTTGATTTGAACAATTTCCGAACTAGACACAAGTAATGTCCCCACCAAATACCAAGACAATCAGTCAGGTGGTTGTTAAGTTTAAATCCACACACACACACACACACACACACACACACACACACACACACACACACACACACACACACACACACACACACACACACACACACACACACACACACACACACACACACACACACACACACACACACACACACACACACACACACACACACACACAGTTCAGTTTTGCTAAAAAGTGATAGAATCTCTGTGATAAATCAAATATGGCCACCACTGAGGGCAATGATGTATAGCATCGATGGATAGCCTAGGAGTTTCATATCTATTCAGCTGGCAAATTCTAATACATGTATGTGAAATGGTGCAGGGGACAAAGGTGGGTATCATAGTATTTTACTTGGCTTAACATATTGAAGTTAAACTCTGACTATCAGCTTCCACTAGGACTATATAACAAACTCATATTACCACATCTACCACCACCATCACCCCACTGTTCTGTACTTACCCATTCCATTGCACCGGCTTTGAGTTTTTCTCTCCATGGTACCAATTTAGAGTACCATGCTATGACCTCTAGCAGCAGTGCCTTCAGTAACACCCTACCAAGTTACAAATAGAACACATTACAGCATGTAGTTAACTGTGTATAGATATCTATAACTAGCAGAGTTCATGCTATGTGAAGTAAATTTCAGCTGCAACTACACTATACAACTAGCATGTAGTTAACTGTGTATAGATATCTATAACTATCAGAGTTCGTGTTATGTGAAGTAAATTTCAGCTGCAACTACACTGTACAACTAACATGTAGTTAACTGTGTATAGATATCTATAACTATCAGAGTTCGTGTTATGTGAAGTAAATTTCAGCTGCAACTACACTGTACAACTAACATGTAGTTAACTGTGTATAGATATCTATAACTACCAGACTTCATGCTATGTGAAGTAAATTTCAGCTGCAACTACACTATACAACTAACATGTAGTTAACTGTGTATAGATATCTATAACTACCAGACTTCATGCTATGTGAAGTAAATTTCAGCTGCAACTACACTATACAACTAACATGTAGTTAACTGTGTATAGATATCTATAACTACCAGACTTCATGCTATGTGAAGTAAATTTCAGCTGCAACTACACTATACAACTAGCATGTAGTTAACTGTGTATAGATATCTATAACTAGCAGAGTTCATGCTATGTGAAGTAAATTTCAGCTGCAACTACACTATACAACTAGCATGTAGTTAACTGTGTATAGATATCTATAACTAGCAGAGTTCATGCTATGTGAAGTAAATTTCAGCTACAACTACACTATACAACTAGCATGTAGTTAACTGTGTATAGATATCTATAACTAGCAGAGTTCATGCTATGTGAAGTAAATTTCAGCTGCAACTACACTATACAACTAGCATGTAGTTAACTGTGTATAGATATCTATAACTAGCAGAGTTCATGCTATGTGAAGTAAATTTCAGCTGCAACTACACTATACAACTAGCATGTAGTTAACTGTGTATAGATATCTATAACTATCAGAGTTCATGTTATGTGAAGTAAATTTCAGCTGCAACTACACTATACAACTAGCATGTAGTTAACTGTGTATAGATATCTATAACTATCAGAGTTCATGTTATGTGAAGTAAATTTCAGCTGCAACTACACTATACAACTAGCATGTAGTTAACTGTGTATAGATATCTATAACTATCAGAGTTCATGCTATGTGAAGTAAATTTCAGCTGCAACTACACTACACAACTAACATGTATTCTACAATATCATATTACACTATGCAAGAAAGTTGCAAGGTCCAAAATGAAAATATAAGACCATTTCTGTTTCATTCTACATCATGATTGGCTGCATGACACTGGAATATGAGGTCAACTGTGAATGATATAGATGTGTTGACCAATTTCAATAAAAATGAAACTAAGATGAACATTTCAAAGCTGTAGTAACAAAACTAATAGCCAATAGCTAAATTGCTGAAATGTTCACCCCATTGTCATGCAAATTTGCAATTGGTTAACACATCTCTATTGGTGACAGTAGATTTCTTTTGATTCATAGATACAATGTGCCTCCTTGCACAATGTCATATAGTGTATGCATGCATGTGGGGAGACTGGAGGAGTGGTGAAGGATGTGTGTGTGTGTGTGTGTGTGTGTGTGTGTGTGTGTGTGTGTGTGCGTGCGTGTGTATGAGTACTACTTAGGCTCCTAATCACATCCGATATATCACTACATGAAAACACTGAATTATCAAGTAATAACAAAAGTAACACATTTCCATTTTGTACTTGTATATCTGTATATTTATATCTGTACTGTCAATCTTGTTGTTTTACTGAAATAAACTAAACTTCTATACTTACCATATTCTACTTAGTAATGCAACAAACAGCAGATTATGTGAGATGAATTCTCCAACTGAAAGTTCCTGTAATACATGTCTTGTCAAGATAAGGATCTGCTATATATACAGTTACTATATGTACATTACAGTAGGCATTACATTACAAAATTAACATACAAATAAGTTCCCAATGAAATTCTTTCCCCTCCAGAACATTTCTCTTGTACTTTTCTGAATGTCAATAGCTGTAACTGAAGCAGATTCTTTGCACTTCTATTACATTGTGAATTTCTTTGTTTTTTTGTTATTCTTGACACACCAGTATACTGAATTGTATGATTTGAAAATGATGTGCTATATACATGCATATGTCAATTGTCAGAATGTGATGGAAAGAATATTCTCTTCTGCTACGTAAAGAAATGAAGTAGAAGAAACAGCCAAATTACAATCTACAAATGTACACTTTAATTGTGTTCTCTAAATGCACATGGATGTACAATGTTTCTTCACCCGTCGGAGACTAATAACAAATACACACATGTTGTACAGTTTTGCAAACTGACAATTCTGATCTGATGTTTGACTGAAATATTTCAATGTTGTTTGTTCTCCTGTAACTACTCACTAAATAAATAGAGGAATACCAACAATGGGGAATTTGTCAGTCTTTGTTGTTGTTGTTGTTGTTGTTGTTGTTGTTGTTGTTGTTGTTGTTGTTGTTGTTGGAAATTCAGCGACTGTCCAATGTAAATATGCAATGTTCGTCAACAACCAAAAAGTGCTGCTTGTTTGGTTTTTGAGAAGCACAATGCATCACTATGTAAACTCTGACCCATTCTATGTCCCATCCCTCTGTTGAATTGGGTCTAATTTCCACAACACCTAAGTTCACTAGAGGAAAAAAATGTTTGAGCTCAGAAACAAGATTACTGGCTAGGTGTTTGTATATAGCATAGAATCCATCACTACACACCCAGTATCACTTCCAATACAATTCAATGGTGAGCATGCACAACTAACACATGCAATAATTTTCCTTATCACATCCCAGCACACTTTGCCCAAGTATGGCACACTTATCAATATCTATTCACTCAGTCATTTGGCTTCATTATTTTAGGTGATTCAAATGATGTTTCCATGCCACTACATGGGGTATATGATAAAACCTTATAGCCCGGATATGGATTTTGTGGACCTTGGTAGTATGGCGTACAGACCCTACTAAAGTCAGGTCCTTCCACAGTACAATCTTGGTAGTATGGCGTACAGACCCTACTAAAGTCAGGTCCTTCCACAGTACAACCTTGGTAGTATGGCGTACAGACCCTCCTAAAGTCAGGTCCTTCCACAGTACAACCTTGGTAGTATGGCGTACAGACCCTACTAAAGTCAGGTCCTTCCACAGTACAACCTTGGTAGTATGGCGTACAGACCCTCCTAAAGTCAGGTCCTTCCACAGTACAATCTCAGTTCACAAAACCTATATCCAGGCTATAAAGACTAAAATTACATGTGGGTGAATTGGACAACAGCTACACTTTAGATGATTGACTTAAAACACACAAAAAGGATACCCATATGTGAAATCACAACATTGGATGAGATAACCACATAGTTGACTGAATCCCATCAGACGTACCAATAGATACTCAATCATCTGTTTACTTGGAAGGGATATCTTGGTCACTAGCTTGTCTCTCCTAGATGACATGGAAAAAATGAAAAGAACTGTTTGTTTAAAAAATTCTAGTTAAATGTATATTAGCACAGACAAAGCAGCCATATTGGATATGATTTGAGTTTATTTGGACATTTTTATGAACTACTAAAACCCTTGTATAGATATGCTGTTTGTATTTTCTGGAAGACAATCAAAATCACTACTACCAATTTTCAAATACACTGAGGACAAAAGCCCAGCCACGATGTTGGGCCAATCAAAGGTACTGCTGTTTCATGTTAGTGTTCACTGGCTCCATTTGATAGCACCATGCAGAAACCAATAACAAACTGCAAATGCTACAGAGCCAGTGAACACTAACATAAAACGGGCAGTAAAAGCACCGACAATGCTGCACATGGTTTTAGTTTTCTGATGACTGCAACTTGTGACAATATGTTATGACTCAACTGCACCTAGGATCAATAAGATTCAGACAGAGTATAAGACTTACTCTCCAACACACTTGAGGACTTCCACCATACTTTGTTGGAGGCCAAACTTTTCAAGTCGACTTAGACAATGCCAAAACTGGAATTAAAGAGAATACTTTAATCAAGGTGAGCACTATTTCAATTCAATTATCAGTATCTGAAATAGCATTTACCTAAAGCTAAAGGGTTCAAATAAGTAGTGTAAAATTATCAGTATCTGAAATAGTATTTACCTAAAGCTAAAGGGTTCAAATAAGTAGTGTAAAATTATCAGTATCTGAAATAGCATTTACCTAACGCTAAAGGGTTCAAATAAGTAGTGTAAATTATCAGTATCTGAAATAGTATTTACCTAAAGCTAAAGGGTTCAAATAAGTAGTGTAAAATTATCAGTATCTGAAATAGCATTTACCTAACGCTAAAGGGTTCAAATAAGTAGTGTAAAATTATCAGTATCTGAAATAGCATTTACCTAACGCTAAAGGGTTCAAATAAGTAGTGTAAATTATCAGTATCTGAAATAGTATTTACCTAACACTAAAGGGTTCAAATAAGTAGTGTAAAATTATCAGTATCTGAAATAGCATTTACCTAAAGCTAAAGGGTTCAAATAAGTAGTGTAAAATTATCAGTATCTGAAATAGTATTTACCTAACGCTAAAGGGTTCAAATAAGTAGTGTAAAATTATCAGTATCTGAAATAGCATTTACCTAACGCTAAAGGGTTCAAATAAGTAGTGTAAAATTATTAGTATCTGAAATAGCATTTACCTAAAGCTAAAGGGTTCAAATAAGTAGTGTAAAATTATCAGTATCTGAAATAGCATTTACCTAAAGCTAAAGGGTTCAAATAAGTAGTGTAAAATTATCAGTATCTGAAATAGCATTTACCTAAAGCTAAAGGGTTCAAATAAGTAGTGTAAAATTATCAGTATCTGAAATAGCATTTACCTAAAGCTAAAGGGTTCAAATAAGTAGTGTAAAATTATCAGTATCTGAAATAGCATTTACCTAAAGCTAAAGGGTTCAAATAAGTAGTGTAAAATCATCAGTATCTGAAATAGCATTTACCTAAAGCTAAAGGGTTCAAATAAGTAGTGTAAAATTATCAGTATCTGAAATAGCATTTACCTAAAGCTAAAGGGTTCAAATAAGTAGTGTAAAATTATCAGTATCTGAAATAGCATTTACCTAACCCTAAAGGGTTCAAATAAGTAGTGTAAAATTATCAGTATCTGAAATAGCATTTACCTAACGCTAAAGGGTTCAAATAAGTAGTGTAAAATTATCAGTATCTGAAATAGTATTTACCTAAAGCTAAAGGGTTCAAATAAGTAGTGTAAAATTATCAGTATCTGAAATAGCATTTACCTAAAGCTAAAGGGTTCAAATAAGTAGTGTAAAATTATCAGTATCTGAAATAGCATTTACCTAACGCTAAAGGGTTCAAATAAGTAGTGTAAAATTATCAGTATCTGAAATAGTATTTACCTAACGCTAAAGGGTTCAAATAAGTAGTGTAAAATTATCAGTATCTGAAATAGCATTTACCTAAAGCTAAAGGGTTCAAATAAGTAGTGTAAAATTATTAGTATCTGAAATAGCATTTACCTAAAGCTAAAGGGTTCAAATAAGTAGTGTAAAATTATCAGTATCTGAAATAGTATTTACCTAAAGCTAAAGAGTTCAAATAAGTAGTGTAAAATTATCAGTATCTGAAATAGCATTTACCTAACGCTAAAGGGTTCAAATAAGTAGTGTAAAATTATCAGTATCTGAAATAGCATTTACCTGAAGCTAAAGAGTTCAAATAAGTAGTGTAAAATTATTAGTATCTGAAATAGCATTTACCTAAAGCTAAAGGGTTCAAATAAGTAGTGTAAAATTATCAGTATCTGAAATAGCATTTACCTAAAGCTAAAGGGTTCAAATAAGTAGTGTAAAATTATCAGTATCTGAAATAGCATTTACCTAAAGCTAAAGAGTTCAAATAAGTAGTGTAAAATTATCAGTATCTGAAATAGTATTTACCTAACGCTAAAGGGTTCAAATAAGTAGTGTAAAATTATCAGTATCTGAAATAGTATTTACCTAACGCTAAAGGGTTCAAATAAGTAGTGTAAAATTATTAGTATCTGAAATAGCATTTACCTAAAGCTAAAGGGTTCAAATAAGTAGTGTAAAATTATCAGTATCTGAAATAGTATTTACCTAACGCTAAAGGGTTCAAATAAGTAGTGTAAAATTATCAGTATCTGAAATAGCATTTACCTAAAGCTAAAGGGTTCAAATAAGTAGTGTAAAATTATCAGTATCTGAAATAGCATTTACCTAAAGCTAAAGAGTTCAAATAAGTAGTGTAAAATTATCAGTATCTGAAATAGTATTTACCTAACGCTAAAGGGTTCAAATAAGTAGTGTAAAATTATCAGTATCTGAAATAGCATTTACCTAAAGCTAAAGAGTTCAAATAAGTAGTGTAAAATTATCAGTATCTGAAATAGCATTTACCTAAAGCTAAAGAGTTCAAATAAGTAGTGTAAAATTATCAGTATCTGAAATAGTATTTACCTAACGCTAAAGGGTTCAAATAAGTAGTGTAAAATTATCAGTATCTGAAATAGTATTTACCTAAAGCTAAAGGGTTCAAATAAGTAGTGTAAAATTATTAGTATCTGAAATAGCATTTACCTAAAGCTAAAGGGTTCAAATAAGTAGTGTAAAATTATCAGTATCTGAAATAGCATTTACCTAAAGCTAAAGGGTTCAAATAAGTAGTGTAAAATTATCAGTATCTGAAATAGTATTTACCTAACACTAAAGGGTTCAAATAAGTAGTGTAAAATTATCAGTATCTGAAATAGCATTTACCTAAAGCTAAAGGGTTCAAATAAGTAGTGTAAAATTATCAGTATCTGAAATAGTATTTACCTAACGCTAAAGGGTTCAAATAAGTAGTGTAAAATTATCAGTATCTGAAATAGCATTTACCTAATGCTAAAGGGTTCAAATAAGTAGTGTAAAATTATCAGTATCTGAAATAGTATTTACCTAACGCTAAAGGGTTCAAATAAGTAGTGTAAAATTATCAGTATCTGAAATAGCATTTACCTAACGCTAAAGAGTTCAAATAAGTAGTGTAAAATTATCAGTATCTGAAATAGTATTTACCTAACGCTAAAGGGTTCAAATAAGTAGTGTAAAATTATCAGTATCTGAAATAGCATTTACCTAAAGCTAAAGGGTTCAAATAAGTAGTGTAAATTATCAGTATCTGAAATAGCATTTACCTAACGCTAAAGGGTTCAAATAAGTAGTGTAAAATTATCAGTATCTGAAATAGTATTTACCTAAAGCTAAAGGGTTCAAATAAGTAGTGTAAAATTATCAGTATCTGAAATAGTATTTACCTAAAGCTAAAGGGTTCAAATAAGTAGTGTAAAATTATCAGTATCTGAAATAGCATTTACCTAAAGCTAAAGGGTTCAAATAAGTAGTGTAAAATTATCAGTATCTGAAATAGTATTTACCTAAAGCTAAAGGGTTCAAATAAGTAGTGTAAAATTATCAGTATCTGAAATAGTATTTACCTAACGCTAAAGGGTTCAAATAAGTAGTGTAAAATTATCAGTATCTGAAATAGCATTTACCTAAAGCTAAAGGGTTCAAATAAGTAGTGTAAAATTATCAGTATCTGAAATAGTATTTACCTAACGCTAAAGGGTTCAAATAAGTAGTGTAAAATTATCAGTATCTGAAATAGCATTTACCTAACGCTAAAGGGTTCAAATAAGTAGTGTAAAATTATCAGTGTCTGAAATAACATTTACCTAACGCTAAAGGGTTCAAATAAGTAGTGTAAAATTATCAGTATCTGAAATAGCATTTACCTAACCCTAAAGGGTTCAAATAAGTAGTGTAAAATTATTAGTATCTGAAATAGCATTTACCTAACACTAAAGGGTTCAAATAAGTAGTGTAAAATTATCATTATCTGAAATAGCATTTACCTAACGCTAAAGGGTTCAAATAAGTAGTGTAAAATTATCAGTATCTGAAATAGCATTTACCTAACGCTAAAGGGTTCAAATAAGTAGTGTAAAATTATCAGTATCTGAAATAGCATTTACCTAAAGCTAAAGAGTTCAAATAAGTAGTGTAAAATTATCAGTATCTGAAATAGCATTTACCTGAAGCTAAAGAGTTCAAGTAAGTAGTGTAAAATTATCAGTATCTGAAATAGCATTTACCTAACGCTAAAGGGTTCAAATAAGTAGTGTAAAATTATCAGTATCTGAAATAGCATTTACCTAAAGCTAAAGAGTTCAAATAAGTAGTGTAAAATTATCAGTATCTGAAATAGTATTTACCTAACGCTAAAGGGTTCAAATAAGTAGTGTAAAATTATCAGTATCTGAAATAGCATTTACCTAAAGCTAAAGGGTTCAAATAAGTAGTGTAAAATTATCAGTATCTGAAATAGCATTTACCTAAAGCTAAAGAGTTCAAATAAGTAGTGTAAAATTATCAGTATCTGAAATAGCATTTACCTTACGCTAAAGGGTTCAAATAAGTAGTGTAAAATTATCAGTATCTGAAATAGCATTTACCTAAAGCTAAAGGGTTCAAATAAGTAGTGTAAAATTATCAGTATCTGAAATAGCATTTACCTCACGCTAAAGGGTTCAAATAAGTAGTGTAAAATTATCAGTATCTGAAATAGCATTTACCTAAAGCTAAAGAGTTCAAATAAGTAGTGTAAAATTATCAGTATCTGAAATAGCATTTACCTAACGCTAAAGGGTTCAAATAAGTAGTGTAAAATTATCAGTATCTGAAATAGCATTTACCTAAAGCTAAAGAGTTCAAATAAGTAGTGTAAAATTATCAGTATCTGAAATAGCATTTACCTAAAGCTAAAGGGTTCAAATAAGTAGTGTAAAATTATCAGTATCTGAAATAGCATTTACCTAAAGCTAAAGAGTTCAAATAAGTAGTGTAAAATTATCAGTATCTGAAATAGCATTTACCTAAAGCTAAAGGGTTCAAATAAGTAGTGTAAAATTATCAGTATCTGAAATAGCATTTACCTAAAGCTAAAGAGTTCAAATAAGTAGTGTAAAATTATCAGTATCTGAAATAGCATTTACCTAAAGCTAAAGGGTTCAAATAAGTAGTGTAAAATTATCAGTATCTGAAATAGCATTTACCTAAAGCTAAAGGGTTCAAATAAGTAGTGTAAAATTATCAGTATCTGAAATAGCATTTACCTAACGCTAAAGGGTTCAAATAAGTAGTGTAAAATTATCAGTATCTGAAATAGCATTTACCTTACGCTAAAGGGTTCAAATAAGTAGTGTAAAATTATCAGTATCTGAAATAGCATTTACCTAAAGCTAAAGGGTTCAAATAAGTAGTGTAAAATTATCAGTATCTGAAATAGCATTTACCTAACGCTAAAGGGTTCAAATAGAATAAGAAGGTCAATTTATATTCTCACGCATGCCTATACTAATGCATGTGTCAACCAAGAAATCAAATTGTAATTATTTTTATGACATAATATTTTAACTGATAACAATATCACTTTAAATGACATCAATCAATTCTTTATTCAGTACTATGGCCACTGGCCTTATGTACAAACGTTTGCAATTGTCATATCAGACACTAGAAAGCTATAGTCACTGGCCTTATGTACAAATGTTTACAATTGTCATATCAGACACTAGAAAGCTATAGTCACTGGCCTTATGTACAAACGTTTGCAATTGTCATATCAGACACTAGAAAGCTATAGTCACTGGCCTAATGTACAAATGTTTACAATTGTCATATCAGACACTAGAAAGCTATAGTCACTGGCCTTATGTACAAATATTTGCAATTGTCATATCAGACACTAGAAAGCTATAGTCACTGGCCTTATGTACAAATGTTTACAATTGTCATATCAGACACTAGAAAGCTATTAGTCACTGGCCTTATGTACAAATGTTTACAATTGTCATATCAGACACTAGAAAGCTATAGTCACTGGCCTTATGTACAAATGTTTACAATTGTCATATCAGACACTAGAAAGCTATAGTCACTGGCCTTATGTACAAATGTTTACAATTGTCATATCAGACACTAGAAAGCTATAGTCATTGGCCTTATGTACAAATATTTACAATTGTCATATCAGACACTAGAAAGCTATAGTCACGGGCCTTATGTACAAATGTTTACAATTGTCATATCAGACACTAGAAAGCTATAGTCATTGGCCTTATGTACAAATATTTACAATTGTCATATCAGACACTAGAAAGCTATAGTCACTGGCCTTATGTACAAATGTTTACAATTGTCATATCAGACACTAGAAAGCTATAGTCACTGGCCTTTATGTACAAATGTTTACAATTGTCATATCAGACACTAGAAAGCTATAGTCACTGGCCTTATGTACAAATGTTTACAATTGTCATATCAGACACTACAAAGCTATAGTCACTGGCCTTATGTACAAATGTTTACAATTGTCATATCAGACACTAGAAAGCTATAGTCACTGGCCTTATGTACAAATGTTTACAATTGTCATATCAGACACTAGAAAGCTATTAGTCACTGGCCTTATGTACAAATGTTTACAATTGTCATATCAGACTCTAGAAAGCTATAGTCACTGGCCTTATGTACAAATGTTTACAATTGTCATATCAGACACTACAAAGCTATAGTCACTGGCCTTATGTACAAATGTTTACAATTGTCATATCAGACACTAGAAAGCTATTAGTCACTGGCCTTATGTACAAATGTTTACAATTGTCATATCAGACACTAGAAAGCTATTAGTCACTGGCCTTATGTACAAATGTTTACAATTGTCATATCAGACACTAGAAAGCTAGTCACTGGCCTTATGTACAAATGTTTGCAATTGTCATATCAGACACTAGAAAGCTAGTCATTGGCCTTATGTACAAATGTTTACAATTGTCATATCAGACATTAGAAAGCTATTAGTCACTGGCCTTATGTACAAATGTTTGCAATTGTCATATCAGACACTAGAAAGCTATCAGTCACTGGCCTTATGTACAAATGTTTACAATTGTCATATCAGACACTAGAAAGCTATAGTCACTGGCCTTATGTACAAATGTTTACAATTGTCATATCAGACACTAGAAAGCTATAGTCACTGGCCTTATGTACAAATATTTACAATTGTCATATCAGACACTAGAAATCTATAGTCACTGGCCTTATGTACAAATGTTTGCAATTGTCATATCAGACACTAGAAAGCTATAGTCACTGGCCTTATGTACAAATGTTTACAATTGTCATATCAGACACTAGAAAGCTATTAGTCACTGGCCTTATGTACAAATGTTTACAATTGTCATATCAGACACAAGAAAGCTATAATCATTGGCCTTATGTACAAATGTTTACAATTGTCATATCAGACACTAGTAGAAAGCTATAGTCACTGGCCTTATGTACAAATGTTTACAATTGTCATATCAGACACTAGAAAGCTATTAGTCACTGGCCTTATGTACAAATGTTTACAATTGTCATATCAGACACTAGAAAGCTGTAGTCACTGGCCTTATGTACAAATGTTTACAATTGTCATATCAGACACTAGAAAGCTAAAGTCATTGGCCTTATGTACAAATGTTTGCAATTGTCATATCAGACACTAGAAAGCTAAAGTCACTGGCCTTATGTACAAATGTTTACAATTGTCATATCAGACACTACAAAGCTATAGTCACTGGCCTTATGTACAAACGTTTACAATTGTCATATCAGACACTAGAAAGCTATTAGTCACTGGCCTTATGTACAAATGTTTACAATTGTCATATCAGACACTAGAAAGCTATAGTCACTGGCCTTATGTACAAATGTTTACAATTGTCATATCAGACACTAGAAAGCTATAGTCACTGGCCTTTATGTACAAATATTTACAATTGTCATATCAGACACTAGAAAGCTATTAGTCACTGGCCTTATGTACAAATATTTACAATTGTCATATCAGACACTAGAAAGCTATAGTCACTGGCCTTATGTACAAATGTTTACAATTGTCATATCAGACACTAGAAAGCTATAGTCACTGGCCTTATGTACAAATGTTTACAATTGTCATATCAGACACTAGAAAGCTATTAGTCACTGGCCTTATGTACAAATATTTACAATTGTCATATCAGACACTAGAAAGCTATAGTCACTGGCCTTATGTACAAATGTTTACAATTGTCATATCAGACACTAGAAAGCTATAGTCACTGGCCTTATGTACAAACGTTTACAATTGTCATATCAGACACTAGAAAGCTATTAGTCATTGGCCTTATGTACAAATGTTTACAATTGTCATATCAGACACTAGAAAGCTATTAGTCACTGGCCTTATGTACAAATATTTACAATTGTCATATCAGACAATAGAAAGCTATTAGTCACTGGCCTTATGTACAAATGTTTACAATTGTCATATCAGACACTAGAAAGCTATAGTCACTGGCCTTATGTACAAATGTTTACAATTGTCATATCAGACACTAGAAAGCTATAGTCACTGGCCTTATGTACAAATATTTACAATTGTCATATCAGACACTAGAAAGCTATTAGTCACTGGCCTTATGTACAAATGTTTACAATTGTCATATCAGACACTAGAAAGCTATTAGTCACTGGCCTTATGTACAAATGTTTACAATTGTCATATCAGACACTAGAAAGCTATAGTCACTGGCCTTATGTACAAACGTTTACAATTGTCATATCAGACACTACAAAGCTATAGTCACTGGCCTTATGTACAAATGTTTACAATTGTCATATCAGACACTAGAAAGCTATAGTCACTGGCCTTATGTACAAACGTTTACAATTGTCATATCAGACACTAGAAAGCTATTAGTCATTGGCCTTATGTACAAATGTTTACAATTGTCATATCAGACACTAGAAAGCTATAGTCACTGGCCTTATGTACAAATGTTTACAATTGTCATATCAGACACTAGAAAGCTATAGTCACTGGCCTTATGTACAAACGTTTACAATTGTCATATCAGACACTAGAAAGCTATTAGTCACTGGCCTTTATGTACAAACGTTTACAATTGTCATATCAGACTCTAGAAAGCTATAGTCACTGGCCTTATGTACAAATGTTTACAATTGTCATATCAGACACTAGAAAGCTATAGTCACTGGCCTTATGTACAAATGTTTACAATTGTCATATCAGACACTAGAAAGCTATTAGTCACTGGCCTTATGTACAAATGTTTACAATTGTCATATCAGACACTAGAAAGCTATTAGTCACTGGCCTTATGTACAAATGTTTACAATTGTCATATCAGACACTACAAAGCTATTAGTCACTGGCCTTATGTACAAATGTTTACAATTGTCATATCAGACACTAGAAAGCTATTAGTCACTGGCCTTATGTACAAATGTTTACAATTGTCATATCAGACACTAGAAAGCTATAGTCACTGGCCTTATGTACAAATGTTTACAATTGTCATATCAGACACTAGAAAGCTATAGTCACTGGCCTTATGTACAAATGTTTGCAATTGTCATATCAGACACTAGAAAGCTATAGTCACTGGCCTTATGTACAAATGTTTACAATTGTCATATCAGACACTAGAAAGCTATTAGTCACTGGCCTTATGTACAAATGTTTACAATTGTCATATCAGACACTAGAAAGCTATAGTCACTGGCCTTATGTACAAATGTTTACAATTGTCATATCAGACACTAGAAAGCTATAGTCACTGGCCTTATGTACAAATGTTTACAATTGTCATATCAGACACTAGAAAGCTATAGTCACTGGCCTTATGTACAAATGTTTACAATTGTCATATCAGACACTAGAAAGCTATAGTCACTGGCCTTATGTACAAATGTTTACAATTGTCATATCAGACACTAGAAAGCTATGGCCACTGACCTTATGTACAAACGTTTACAATTGTCATATCAGACTCTACAAAGCTATAGTCATACAGAATGATAAGTATATAGATTATACAAGATACATGATAAATAAGAAAATGAAGTGAAAATAACTAAATACATAAATAAATTATTGGTTTCTGTCATGAAATCGAAATGCTAAATAAAGATACATGGCAAGATTTCTTTTTGTGTGCAATATGTTATTGGTCGTCATTGAGTATTACAGATTTGTCATACTGTGGTTGTCTATAATACAATGCTGGAATGTATTTCTGTCTTGTATCCGTGTACAGGGGACAACAAAGTAAAATGTGGTATTCCTCTTCAAGTACTGTTTTACTGTGTTCACAAAATCTCTGGTCTCTCTGTGTATTACATCTCCTGCCTTTTTCTATATGCAGGTTATGAGCAGAAATTCTGAATTTACAATGTACATTTCATAGATGCAATCTGTCAATATTCGATAAATAGCTCTCTATGCTAAGGGACGACTTGAATAATATTGTGTAAGTTTTGGACTCTCTCTCTAGTATTGTTTGCCCATTTCTGTTCGTCAATATCCTTACAACGTTGAGAAAATATGTTGAGAAACAGATGTTTGTCTCCCACCCCCTGTAGATACCAAACCTCCCCAAAACTTTACGACATCATAAAATTCAATCAATGACAATATCACTTTAAGTGACATCAACTAATGACAATATCATTTTAAGTGACATCAACTAATGACAATATCACTTTAAGTGACATCAACTAATGACTATCACTTTAAGTGACATCAACTAATGACAATATCACTTTCAATGACATCAACTAATGACAATATCACTTTCAATGGCATGATATGCAAACTTTATGTAGTATTATATTTAGCACAGATGCTTATGAGTGAGGTGACTAGAGTCACAAAAAAATACACAAAATATTGATAGCATGGATTTCAGCATATATTGGGATGTGGTGAACATCACTGTTCCAATAGAGAGGCTTCAATACACTTTAGAACATGTACACGTAATGGCGTATAAGAGCATTATCATGCAGGTGTACACATTAGAACACGTACGTGTATGAGAGCATTATCGTGCAGGTGTACACGTTAGAACACGTACGTGTATGAGAGCATTATCATGCAGGTGCACACATTAGAACACGTACGTGTATGAGAGCATTATCATGCAGGTGTACACATTAGAACACGTACGTGTATGAGAGCATTATCGTGCAGGTGTACACATTAGAACACGTACGTGCATGAGAGCATTATCATGCAGGTGCACACATTAGAACACGTACGTGTATGAGAGCATTATCGTGCAGGTGTACACGTTAGAACACGTACGTGTATGAGAGCATTATCATGCAGGTGCACACATTAGAACACGTACGTGCATGAGAGCATTATCATGCAGGTGTACACATTAGAACACGTACGTGTATGAGAGCATTATCATGCAGGTGCACACATTAGAACACGTATGCATATGAGAGCATTATTGTGCAGGTGTACACATTAGAACACGTACGTGTATGAGAGCATTATTGTGCAGGTGTACACATTAGAACACGTACGTGCACGAGAGCATTACTGTGCAGGTGTACACATTAGAACACGTACGTGCATGAGAGCATTATCATGCAGGTGTACACATTAGAACACGTACGTGTATGAGAGCATTATTGTGCAGGTGTACACATTAGAACACGTACGTGTATGAGAGCATTATTGTGCAGGTGTACACATTAGAACACGTACGTGTATGAGAGCATTATCATGCAGGTGTACACATTAGAACACGTACGTGTATGAGAGCATTATTGTGCAGGTGTACACATTAGAACACGTACGTGTATGAGAGCATTATTGTGCAGGTGCACACATTAGAACACGTACGTGTATGAGAGCATTATCATGCAGGTGTACACATTAGAACACGTACGTGTATGAGAGCATTATTGTGCAGGTGTACACATTAGAACACGTACGTGCATGAGAGCATTATTGTGCAGGTGTACACATTAGAACACGTACGTGTATGAGAGCATTATCATGCAGGTGTACACATTAGAACACGTACGTGTATGAGAGCATTATTGTGCAGGTGTACACATTAGAACATGTACGTGCATGAGAGCATTATTGTGCAGGTGTACACATTAGAACACGTACGTGTATGAGAGCATTATCATGCAGGTGTACACATTAGAACACGTACGTGTATGAGAGCATTATTGTGCAGGTGTACACATTAGAACACGTACGTGTATGAGAGCATTATTGTGCAGGTGCACACATTAGAACACGTACGTGCATGAGAGCATTATTGTGCAGGTGTACACATTAGAACATGTATGCATATGAGAGCATTATCGTGCAGGTGTACACGCTAGAACATGTACGCGTATGAGAGCATTATCATGCAGGTGTACACGTTAGAACACGTATGCATATGAGAGCATTATCGTGCAGGTGTACACGTTAGAACACGTACCCGTATGAGAGCATTATCGTGCAGGTGTACATGTTAGAACACGTATGCATATGAGAGCATTACCATGCAGGTGCACACGTTAGAACATGTATGCATATGAGAGCATTATCATGCAGGTGTACACGTTAGAACATGTGCGCGTATGAGAGCATTATCATGCAGGTGTACACGTTAGAACACATATGCATATGAGAGCATTATCATGCAGGTGTACACATTAGAACACGTACCCATATGAGAGCATTATCATGCAGGTGTACATGTTAGAACATGTATGCATATGAGAGCATTATCATGCAGGTGTACATGTTAGAACACATACTCGCATTATCATGCAGGTGTACACGTTAGAACACATACAGAGTTGTGTTTAGTTATGTGTTGAATCATAAAAGACATTGGAATGTGCATGCGGATGTTGACATTTTCTGTCCAGAAGGCCAAACTCATGATTTTGTTTGCTAAACATGTCTTTTTGCCATTTTTCCTGTAACTACCCAAACCAAAAACTGAACAATTAGTTTACAGTTATGTTTCCAAACTTTGATATAAAAAAAATATGACATTTATAGACGAAAAATGACAAAAACTTAACATGCATTTACAGTTACGTGTAGACAACCATTGCCACAGCATCGTCTGATGCAGAACATCTGGGTTGCTGCAAATCACATGACCATGATGCTACGCAGTGTGCCCTCTAAGCCAATTTGACGTGCCACTGACGCACACAATTTCTAAAATTTAATGTTCCCCTATCTCTTACTATGTGGTGACTCACAAGAAATGCCAGTTTTTATCATTTTGACTCACAACAACAAAATTTGGTTATCATTAGAGGGCACACTGATGCTACGTGTATAGAACATACGTAAATATGCACATGTAAACCCTCTGTAATGGTTGAAGTAGGCTTACTAATCAATCTGTACTCTTAGCTTACTGTTGTGTATTTTCAGTAAGTACCAGCAAATAGCTATATAGCCAGCTACAGTTATCTACTCAACTATGTATATACAGCTGGTCAAGTGGTACCCTACTTTTCTTGTTTAGCCTCTTCCTTCAAAACTTAATGAAATACGTGCAGTACAATAAGCCATTCCAGACTGCAAACAGAAAATTAAGAATACAGTGCTCTCACTCAAATTGGGGGTATCATGACCTCATAGTACCATTCCTTAAAAGCTTTGCCCCTTGGTATTCTGTAGAAGTGTAAATCAGGGATGTTTTTTTGTATTGTTCAGACATCGTGGAAAGTAGCAGTCCTCTACATGTATGATTAACCAAATAACCTATACCATGTATACCCCCAAGGTACACACAGACAGGAAGTAGACCGCCACCATGGCAAATTTTGGAAAGGTCTGTTGTAATTGTCTCAATCATTTATCAGATGAGAGAACTTGCATAATGATCAGATCATATCCATGCTTATTGTCACTCATCTGGTGTCTTCATAAACCTGACCAGTATGGGTTATACAAACCTTGCGAAGATGTTGGAAAGACCATTTGAGACGCCACTGATTGGATAGTTTGTATAGTACACGCGAATATGTGAACTGTTCTGATGTTATACCGGAGTTGTTCAGATAACTGACAGCTGTCTTCAGCTGACATCGTAGTTGCTCTACATCATCTGTAAATACACCAAATCACAAACTATCATTACAGTTACATATTCAAAGAAAAAGTTGGAACATCACTGTGGAAATTAACTATCTACAGTAAGCCTCAGACCACCAGCTAAATAAAAAAAATTCCAGTATTTGACTAAAAAGTTACCCCTCCTTCTATATACATAAATTTGACATTTTAAAACATGTTTTATTCATAGCCATGGAGTTTTGTATCATTGGATCATTTGCTAATGTGCTTTTTTTTAAACCAGTAAATTGTGTGTAAATACATAAGTTGTGTAGTGTGGAGGCAATAATGTCCCATGCTACATTGCTCCAAGTTCTTTATCATCACCTTACACAATTTATCACGACAAAGTTTCCCTGTTCCATCATTGTTCGATGAGTGAACTAAGTAATACATCTAGCATACACTAGCTTATTCAGGTCTGAAGCCCAAGTGCTGGAAGGAATAGGGTTGGAAATATTTAACACTCCGAGAACTCTGTCACATCACCAGAGGTGAACAAAAACATGTTTGTGTTCTCTCTCAGAGTCTTTATTTCCAAAGCTAGGTTGGTAATTTCACTAAGTAATGAATACACAATCTAATCTTGATGTAGAAGACTTGATCATACGTATGCTAGTCCTGCTTGTAGACTTGGTAAGAGAGAGGCCTCAATTCTTACACTGTCCCTTCTCTTCTCTTCTCTAAAGAAACTATTTCAGAATTGCATACTGACTTACTCCATAGTGTATGTCTGCAAGCAGGGGTATGTCACTTCAAGTACACGAGAACAGAGTCAGTAGGAGAACTTACTTACAAACTTGGTTACAAACTGTTACAATTTACAAACTTGGTCAACTATGAATGATATCGAACAGGATTTTGTAGTAACATTTACATTAATCCCACCTAACAAATATCTGTGAACTTAGCTATAATATCAAGTGTAAATCAATTATTTGTCACTGTTGATAAAACTGTCTTTCTTGCTGTTGACAAAGCCAAACATCTTGCTCTGCTGTTGTCAATGCCGGTCTGTTGTTATGTAACGTTCGTAGCAGCTCAGCGTGTACATCGTCAATGATTAAACTAAAGGCATGGTCAAATAATTGAATTATGGTTTTGATTCACAGTCCTTCGTATATATCATAGTTATCGGGAATGATAACGCTCTTTAAAATTCATAGTAAGGAATGAATACCTTCATCAATACTGCTGGTATTATGACAAAAAGTTAAAGTTACTGGACGATCCAACTTTGTCACGTTCCAAATGGGCGCAGCCATCTTGTAAATATGTAACAATTGTCGTTGGGGGCGCACTTCGGTCTCGAATTCGAATCGAAACTCGTGATCGAAACTTACAATGCTTTGCTACCATTATTACATGTCGATCTAAATATTGACTGCTTGTCTGAGCTTTTGTTCTTTTCTGGAGAGTTAGTTTTTATCATTTATCAATCCCGGAAAATCCAAAGCAGTCATAATGCAACATTCGGGAACTCTGCTGGGGAAGACGAAAGTGGCATTTCTGTGACTGTGTGGGGCCTATTGAGGACCTTGAAAACCAAACAAGGCATATGCAACGAAATAATCTCTTATTTTAAAAATTGTCCGTCACCTGCCTAACAAATTCGGAATTGAATTCGTTTCTTTATTTTCTATTTATTTCATTACATGTACATGTTTATAGGCTTTGTTATTTACAAAACCGTAATATTCGTCAGACTTTGCGAAAACTGTAACAATGTCAACCTGAATGACACAAACTAGATCACTGGTCTGCTGTCGCATCGCACACATTTCTCCCCTCTCAAAATTGAGTCAACTCGAGTCAATTGGAGCACTTTTTGGAAAAAATTGGACTAAGTTTGTATCACAAAGAAATCAAAGAGAAAAGCGTCACTTGCATTTACTTAGTTTGTTGTTGTTGCTGTTGCTGTTGCTGCTGCTGTGGTTATTACACTTTGTCCTGTTTTTTGTTTTTCGAATCATCAAGTTCCTGCATTATCTGCCAACTTGATACTTATAGAATCTGGTTATCTGAGAATCGCACATGATCGGCAAACTTTGAACATGCGAATTGTTCGCTTTAATTTGAAAGTTTGAATATTTGGATACAGTTCTCGAATCAGTATGCATAAGCTTACACATGTAAGATACAACCTGACTAGCTTTGTTATCGCCTATACAGTACATTTGTATCTGCATAATTGCAAACGCGAAACGGTTGAACCTGACATCATCGCATACAGACTAACTAGAAAAACTAACAAGATTATTTCACATTCATGTACCGAATCGTGAATAATTTACAACACTGCCAAAACTTGCAACCAATAAACGTCGCACATTGAATTCAAATCAACCAATCAGAAGCGACATGATTGTTTGCGCACACAGTGACGTCTTTGCGTTCTTTCTCATCACATATACATTACATTGCATATCTTGCAACAACACAGAAGAGAGAACTTCAACGAAAAATCAGTTTAATCTATCTTCTGCTAATTTTGACAATGTTTGTCACTTTTGCGGCGCTTATTTTCTTGGCGTTGGACGTCGACAGACGAGCCAATCGTCGAGTCCTAAGTACTATTGGGCAGGACCTGCAAAGGTAAGTCGCACCTTGATCATTCATGATTTACAAAGTGGGGGTATTATTGACTCTTTGAGAATTACACTGATTTCTACTAATTTATCCTTTCAGGATGCGGAATTGTATCGATAGGTGGGATCGTGAAAACATCCCCGACGATGAATTCCATGATGCTTCTCAGAAGTTACATTTAGCTCTGACAAGTCCTTATGTGGTCCTTCTGTCTGATATGAATCGCCAGTCAACACAGCCCATCCCGAAATATGCCAGTCAGTCAACCCAAACAGAGCAGACAAACTTCGTAAGTATCATAACGTTGGTTCGTTACATTTCACGTCTTATTAAAAACCATAAATTGAAAGCGATCAACAATTAAACCAGGAACATTTTTATCATACTATTAGTCATATACAGTTTTCTGTGATTTTTAAAAGTAAAGCTCGATTATTTAGTTATCACTTTGCCAACAATAGCATACAGACGTACCCATGTGGGTTTTTTTAAAATATAATGTTTGTGATGACATTTTGTTCTATGACAGGACAAAGGAAGAGGTCGTGTATCTAGAATTTTCCAACTTCCACGCCTGTGGTTCCTTCTGTTATTGGTTGCTATAGTACCAGTACCATACGTAGTCTTTGGACGTCCGTTTCTGGAGACGTTGGTCATGACAGTTCTTATTGTGATTTTGACTTTTTGCATTTGAGTTTTTAATATTCATTGAGCCTAATCAATGATTATCATTAAAACATAATTTCCTTGAATTATGTAAGAATGTCTTGTGTCTTCATTTTTTACCAAATACAGGTAATGTATGAGTAATTACGTTCCACGTGATATGTGTTTCATTTTAATAGTGACGGTACATGTGATAACGCATATTTCATTTTAATAGTGACGGTACACGTGATAAAGCATACTTCATTTTAATAGTGACGGTGCACGTGATAATGCATACTTCATTTTGATAGTGACGATGCACGTGATAATGTATACTTCATTTTAATAGTGACGGTAAACGTGATATTGTATATTTCATCTTAATATTGACGGTGCACGTGATAATGTATATTTCATTTTAATACTGACGGTAAACGTGGGAATTAGATGGGGCTAAGGGGGAATTAGATGGGGCTAAGGGGGAATTAGATGGGGCATTATTAAAACGCACAATTCCAACGATATTTCTTCACTTTGAGTAATTCTCTGTAAATTAAAATAAATTAACTGCAATAAGAACAGATCTATCAAATTTCATATGTACTTTCATGACATCGTTCTTCACATATATTATATTATATCATTGCTTTCCTTGTTTGTCAACTATTTTAACAATATACGTTTCGTGAGTAGTATCTACCTGCATTCAATAGAATGGTCGGTTGTCAAGTCATGCACATCAAGTCATGTGACTATTCGAGAATAATTATGATGTAGACAATGAACGACGTAAAACTGTATTTAGAAGAACATGAACTTCCAACCAATCGATGCAACGCTTGATTGTAGCATACATTATGCATGTTATGATGGCTCTCTATTCAATATATTGTTCATTTTCCGACTTATCGTCACTGCATCGTTTGTAACCACATAGAAGAGATGCAATCTCCCTTCTGTCTAATTCAGTGACCATTGATTGCAATCTCCAACAAACATTTCATTTCTAACAATCATAACCATAGTAATTCAGTCGCCAATGTCTTTAGTATGTTTATGTTATATGGATCCACATTCTGTACACTGCCAGGACTATTGCGACCTCACCATGGTTACAGACTGTGCCACTTTAAAGTTACGATGAATGTACTCAGTTTGAGGAGTATGTTTTCTCTTCAGATTGAAAAACTGCATCGATCGTTATGATCGTGAAAATATCCCGGACGAAGAATTCAAGGATGCTTGTCAGAAATGACACGTAGCTCTGACAAGCCCATGTGTGGTCACTCTGTCTGAGATGAGTCGTCAGTTGACCCAGACCCAACAAATGGAACCCACACAGCCTATCACATGCACAGAGTATGTGAGCCAGACAACCCAGACCCAGGACATATTTGTGGCATTAACGTGTCTCTCATAAAATTGCAATTTGGCTGCCACTTTCCCTAGTTGACGAATTGAAAAGATGTAGCGTGTACAATGTCGTGTTTTTTACGGTTTCAAATTACAACATTGTATATTGAGGCGGACTCTCAAAAGAAATGAAAGTGTCTCAGGGGCTGCACATGTATAAAATGATTTTAATATTTAATATGATTGCCATGGTAACATCCATCCACACACATGTATAAAATACCATTGGTGACTTAATAGTCTACGTTTTTCATATAAAACGTGACAAATTGTTAATTTCTGGCACCTCATAAAATGTTGGAGTCGTCTTTCATGAAATTTATGTAAAAATGGCAGTAAACATTGATATTGTTCGTGTAATTCGTACTCAACAATTATTTCGTAGTTGCGACAAATGAATACTAAGGGGAAGTGACGAAGGTCACGTCGCAGTCGCTACAAAAGTAGCTACATGCCATGCACGAGATCTCGCTCTACACGAGACTTATAAAACTGTTGTTTTTTTGTCAAACTCTATCTTTTTTATTATTCCTGTTGTGCCCAAGCAGGTGCCTGGACCTGTAGCTCAGCTGATGGCCGAAAACGGTGTGAATCTACGATCTGTAATTCGAGCACGAGGCAAAATCAATTTTGGTGTCAAAAATGTACAGGGTCAAAAGTTTTTATATAGTCGTGGAATATAGATTGCATGAAAGTTACATCAACTAGCTATTATAGCGAAAAAACTCATTCTCAGTGTACTTACATACTTATGAAATTCATTTTGTTATTTCATCTTATAAAATCTGTAATATTCTTTTTGTTCTCTTACAGGACAGTGATCGTAAGACTGATGTATATAGAGTATTTCTGCATCCACGTTTTTGGTTCTTGTTGTTACTAGTTGCTATAGTAACAAGCACTGTCTTTGCCCCATCTGTTTATGGTACGTCGCCATGAAAGGTTCTTTGTGTTTTTGTGTTTTATTTTTGTAATTATTCAAAACAATAATCAATGTGTATGATTAAAAAATAATAATAATAAAAATAATAATAAAAGCAACAGAAAGAACTCTCGTTAGGGTCATGTAACAGACGTGCAAATAATCACCCTTGATTCCGGCCAAATCACATGTAATGTATAATTGTATGTGACTCCATCACAAAGTCACGATGGTCTAGTCTATTTGTCATTTCTAGTTATCCCTATAGTATTCCAACGCCCCTAACAATATGTCTCAGCCATCGATAACGTTAACGCTTAATACTTCCCAGGATCTCATACAGTGACTATGTACTAAATTAAACACGAACAAAGAAGAAATTGTCTATGGTACTAAGAATATATCTTCTGTAACTATTTCATTAAATGACACATGGTTTGTTTTTTGCGCACCTTATTTTGTATACGTATATCAAAAACTTAGGCACAGACTGACAAAAATGTATATGTGTAACTCATCGCTCCAGTGTTGATTTCTGTCTAATTTCTCCTTTCAGGATGAGGGGTACGTTGTATCGAACGGTGGGATCTTGCAAGTATCCCGGATGATGAATACAAGGATGCTTCTCAGAAATTACATTTAGCTCTGACAAGTCCTTATGTGGTCCTTCTGTCTGAGATGAATCGCCAGTCAACACAACCAATGCCAAAATATGTCAGTCAATCAACCCAAACAGAACAGACAAGCTTTGTACGTATCATAACGGTCATTATATTTCATGTATTACTGGTAATTCAGCTTATAAGTTCAAAACTGACAACAACTTTACTATGAGCATTGTTATCATAGTCATACAAACTTCTAATTTTTTTCTTGATTTTCAAAACCAGACCGGATTGGTCAGATATCACTTTGTCGGCAGTCGCATACAGGCGTACCAATCTTAGTTGCTTACTTCTTTGTAATTACCATATTTTGTTCTGTTACAGGAGGGCGGCAAGACTGGTCGTGTATCTATAATTTTTTCCAACTTCCACGCCTGTGGTTCCTGGTATTATTGGTTGCTATAGTAACATGCGCTGTCTTTGTCCGTCCTTTCATGGAGACGTTCGCCATGACAGTTCTTATTGTGATTTTGACTTTTTGTGTTTGAATTAGTAAGAAAATAATCCATATTCATGATTAAAACATTAATTTCTGTGAACTACATTGAGAGAAGATTTTTTAATTAAAAATAATGGTTGGTGATGATAACTGGTATGATTACGTGACTTTGGACGGTACATGTGGCTATGAAGGAAAAGTGAAACCTTATAGTTTTGTCAATACCTATTTTAACCATAATTTTTGGAGTTCATTCCGTTCCAATATTTTATGGTACCGAGGAAAGAGGAAACAGAGAAAACAATTAGGCAACTTCACAAAACGGGGGTAGCTCTCAATCAAAGTGTTCAATCATGTGAGTATCTCGTGAGAAGTAGCTACCTGCATTCTAATAGAATGGTCGATTATCAAGTTACGCACACAGAAGTCATGTGACGATCTGTGGAATGATCTGATGTAGACAATGAATGACGTAACTATTTCTTTAGAAGAGTAAGTTTCTACCAATCAACGCCACTGATTGAATTCAAATGAACCAATCAAAAGCTGCATAACTATAGCATACATTATGACGTCTCTGCGTTTCATATATATTGTTCATTTTCCGACGTATCATCATTGCATCGTTTGCAACCACATAGAAGAGAAGTCTTCTGGTGAACGGAATCTCCCTTCTCTCTAATTCAGCGACCTTTGACAATGATTGTCACTTTTGCCGCGATCATGACTTTCGCCTTTGGCAGAAGAACAACTTGTCGAATCCCAAGACAAGACTTGCGAAGGTAAAACTTTATTAACAGTTACCTGTGTTAGAATTCACGATTCGTCGTAGTGGGCGCTCTAATTCTTGGTCCCACTTGGATGTTTGTAATCCAACAAACATTTCATTTCTAACAATCATAACCCTAGTCATTCAGTCGCCAATGTCTTTAGTATGTTTATGTTATGCATCCACATTCTGTACACTGACTATTGCGACCTCCGTCACCATGGTTACAGACTGTGCCACTTTAAAGTTACGATGAATGTACTCAGTTTGAGGAGTATTTTTTCTCTTCAGATTGAAAAACTGCATCGGTCGTTATGATCGTGAAAATATCCCGGACGAAGAATTCAAGGATGCTTGTCAGAAATTACATGTAGCTCTGACAAGCCCATGTGTGGTCACTCTGTCTGAGATGAGTCGTCAGTTGACCCAGACCCAACAAATGGAACCCACACAGCCTATCACATGCACAGAGTATGTGAGCCAGACAACCCAGACCCAGGACATGCTACCTGTCACAGAATGTGTGAACCAGACAACACAGACCCAGGACATGCTACCTGTCACAGAATGTGTGAGTCAGTCAACACAAACCCAGGAAATACTAGCTGTCACAAAGTATGTGAGCCAGACAACCCAAACAGAACAGACAGTCTTAGTAAGTACACGGTGTATATTATATTTGTTGGCTAACTTACCAGAATTTATCAATCACATGGAACAGTTTTTATTCATGAAATTGAACAACTTACAGGATGTTGACTGCATGAAAGTTACATCAACTAGTGAAGAAACTCACATTATTTTCAGTGTACTTACATACTTATGAAATTTATTTCGTTATTTCATCTTATAAAATCTGTAATATTCCTTTTTGTTCTCTTACAGGACAGTGATCGTAAGACTGACGTATCTAGAGTATTTCTGCATCCACGTTTGTGGTTCTTGTTGTTACTGGTTGCTGTAGTAACAAGCACTGTCTTCGCACCATCTGTTTATGGTGACGTTTGTAAGATGTTTGTCACCATGAACGGTTCTTATTATGATTTTGACTTTTTGTGTTTTAATTTTTGATATTGTTATTCAAAAAATAATCACTGTGTATGATTAAAAAATGGTTTCCTTATCTACATGAGAAGTCGTGTATTTTTTATTTCAAATGAATTAGGGTTTAAGCCTGTGGCTGGTTGCGTACGTATGTATTTTGGAAGGGTCACGTGATTAATGATTTATGAAGATTAATGAATGAGTGGTAATACTTGACGTCACCAACAAGTCTGTGAGGTAGGTAGCTTAGGAGATTTTTAAAGATAGTTTTAATCATGAGAGATTGGGTAGCTTTCAAAACACTCAAAAATAACTACAAAAAATGAAATTTAAATTTTGTTCTGTTACAGAACGGCGGCAAGACTGGTCGTGTATCTAGAATTGTCCAACTTCCACGCCTGTGGTTCCTGGTATTATTGGTTGCTATAGTAACATGCGCTGTCTTTGTCCGTCCTTTCATGGAGACGTTCGCCATGACAGTTCTTATTGTGATTTTGACTTTTTGTGTTTGAATTAGTAAGAATTATCCATATTCATGATTAAAACATTAATTTCTGTGAACTACATTGAAAGAAGATTTTTTAATAAAAAATAATGGTTGGTGATGATAACTGATATGATTACGTGACTTTGGACGGTACATGTGGCTATGAAGGAAAAGTGAAACCTTATAGTTTTGTCAATACCTATTTTAACCATAATTTTTGGAGTTCATTCCGGTTTCAATATTTTATGGTACCGAGGAAAGAGGAAACAGAGAAAACAATTAGACAACTTGACAAAACGGGGGTAGCTCTCAATCAAAGCGTTCAATCATGTGAGTATCTCGTGAGAAGTAGCTACCTGCATTCTAATAGAATGGTCGATTATCAAGTTACGCACACAGAAGTCATGTGACGATCTGTGGAATGATCTGATGTAGACAATGAATGACGTAACTATTTCTTTAGAAGAGTAAGTTTCTACCAATCAACGCCACTGATTGAATTCAAATGAACCAATCAAAAGCTGCATATCTATAGCATACATTATGACGTCTCTGCGTTTCATATATATTGTTCATTTTCCGACGTATCATCATTGCATCGTTTGCAACCACATAGAAGAGAAGTCTTCTGGTGAACGGAATCTCCCTTCTCTCTAATTCAGCGACCTTTGACAATGATTGTCACTTTTGCCGCGATCATGGCTTTCGCCTTTGGCAGAAGAACAACTTGTCGAATCCCAAGACAAGACTTGCGAAGGTAAAACTTTATTAACAGTTACCTGTGTTAGAATTCACGATTCGTCGTAGTGGGCGCTCTAATTCTTGGTCCCACTTGGATGTTTGTAATCCAACAAACATTTCATTTCTAACAATCATAACCCTAGTAATTCAGTCGCCAATGTCTTTAGTATGTTTATGTTATGCATCCACATTCTGTTCACTGACTATTGCGACCTCCGTCACCATGGTTACAGACTGTGCCACTTTAAAGTTACGATGAATGTACTCAGTTTGAGGAGTATTTTTTCTCTTCAGATTGAAAAACTGCATCGGTCGTTATGATCGTGAAAATATCCCGGACGAAGAATTCAAGGATGCTTGTCAGAAATTACATGTAGCTCTGACAAGCCCATGTGTGGTCACTCTGTCTGAGATGAGTCGTCAGTTGACCCAGACCCAACAAATGGAACCCACACAGCCTATCACATGCACAGAGTATGTGAGCCAGACAACCCAGACCCAGGACATGCTACCTGTCACAGAATGTGTGAACCAGACAACACAGACCCAGGACATGCTACCTGTCACAGAATGTGTGAGTCAGTCAACACAAACCCAGGAAATACTAGCTGTCACAAAGTATGTGAGCCAGACAACCCAAACAGAACAGACAGTCTTAGTAAGTACACGGTGTATATTATATTTGTTGGCTAACTTACCAGAATTTATCAATCACATGGAACAGTATTTATTCATGAAATTGAACATCTTACAGGATGTTGACTGCATGAAAGTTACATCAACTAGTGAAGAAACTCACATTATTTTCAGTGTACTTACATACTTATGAAATTTATTTCGTTATTTCATCTTATAAAATCTGTAATATTCCTTTTTGTTCTCTTACAGGACAGTGATCGTACGGCTGACGTATCTAGAGTATTTCTGCATCCACGTTTGTGGTTCTTGTTGTTACTGGTTGCTGTAGTAACAAGCACTGTCTTTGCACCATCTGTTTATGGTGACGTTTGTAAGATGTTTGTCACCATGAACGGTTCTTATTATGATTTTGACTTTTTGTGTTTTAATTTTTGATATTGTTATTCAAAAAATAATCACTGTTTATGATTAAAAAATGGTTTCCTTATCTACATGAGAAGTCGTGTATTTTTTATTTCAAATGAATTAGGGTTTAAGCCTGTGGCTGGTTGCGTACGTATGTATTTTGGAAGGGTCACGTGATTAATGATTTATGAAGATTAATGAATGAGTGGTAATACTTGACGTCACCAACAAGTCTGTGAGGTAGGTAGCTTAGGAGATTTTTAAAGATAGTTTTAATCATGAGAGATTGGGTAGCTTTCAAAACACTCAAAAATAACTACAAAAAATGAAATTTAAATTTTGTTCTGTTACAGAACGGCGGCAAGACTGGTCGTGTATCTAGAATTGTCCAACTTCCACGCCTGTGGTTCCTGGTATTATTGGTTGCTATAGTAACATGCGCTGTCTTTGTCCGTCCTTTCATGGAGACGTTCGCCATGACAGTTCTTATTGTGATTTTGACTTTTTGTGTTTGAATTAGTAAGAATTATCCATATTCATGATTAAAACATTAATTTCTGTGAACTACATTGAAAGAAGATTTTTTAATAAAAAATAATGGTTGGTGATGATAACTGATATGATTACGTGACTTTGGACGGTACATGTGGCTATGAAGGAAAAGTGAAACCTTATAGTTTTGTCAATACCTATTTTAACCATAATTTTTGGAGTTCATTCCGGTTTCAATATTTTATGGTACCGAGGAAAGAGGAAACAGAGAAAACAATTAGACAACTTGACAAAACGGGGGTAGCTCTCAATCAAAGCGTTCAATCATGTGAGTATCTCGTGAGAAGTAGCTACCTGCATTCTAATAGAATGGTCGATTATCAAGTTACGCACACAGAAGTCATGTGACGATCTGTGGAATGATCTGATGTAGACAATGAATGACGTAACTATTTCTTTAGAAGAGTAAGTTTCTACCAATCAACGCCACTGATTGAATTCAAATGAACCAATCAAAAGCTGCATATCTATAGCATACATTATGACGTCTCTGCGTTTCATATATATTGTTCATTTTCCGACGTATCATCATTGCATCGTTTGCAACCACATAGAAGAGAAGTCTTCTGGTGAACGGAATCTCCCTTCTCTCTAATTCAGCGACCTTTGACAATGATTGTCACTTTTGCCGCGATCATGGCTTTCGCCTTTGGCAGAAGAACAACTTGTCGAATCCCAAGACAAGACTTGCGAAGGTAAAACTTTATTAACAGTTACCTGTGTTAGAATTCACGATTCGTCGTAGTGGGCGCTCTAATTCTTGGTCCCACTTGGATGTTTGTAATCCAACAAACATTTCATTTCTAACAATCATAACCCTAGTAATTCAGTCGCCAATGTCTTTAGTATGTTTATGTTATGCATCCACATTCTGTACACTGACTATTGCGACCTCCGTCACCATGGTTACAGACTGTGCCACTTTAAAGTTACGATGAATGTACTCAGTTTGAGGAGTATTTTTTCTCTTCAGATTGAAAAACTGCATCGGTCGTTATGATCGTGAAAATATCCCGGACGAAGAATTCAAGGATGCTTGTCAGAAATTACATGTAGCTCTGACAAGCCCATGTGTGGTCACTCTGTCTGAGATGAGTCGTCAGTTGACCCAGACCCAACAAATGGAACCCACACAGCCTATCACATGCACAGAGTATGTGAGCCAGACAACCCAGACCCAGGACATGCTACCTGTCACAGAATGTGTGAACCAGACAACACAGACCCAGGACATGCTACCTGTCACAGAATGTGTGAGTCAGTCAACACAAACCCAGGAAATACTAGCTGTCACAAAGTATGTGAGCCAGACAACCCAAACAGAACAGACAGTCTTAGTAAGTACACGGTGTATATTATATTTGTTGGCTAACTTACCAGAATTTATCAATCACATGGAACAGTATTTATTCATGAAATTGAACATCTTACAGGATGTTGACTGCATGAAAGTTACATCAACTAGTGAAGAAACTCACATTATTTTCAGTGTACTTACATACTTATGAAATTTATTTCGTTATTTCATCTTATAAAATCTGTAATATTCCTTTTTGTTCTCTTACAGGACAGTGATCGTACGGCTGACGTATCTAGAGTATTTCTGCATCCACGTTTGTGGTTCTTGTTGTTACTGGTTGCTGTAGTAACAAGCACTGTCTTTGCACCATCTGTTTATGGTGACGTTTGTAAGATGTTTGTCACCATGAACGGTTCTTATTATGATTTTGACTTTTTGTGTTTTAATTTTTGATATTGTTATTCAAAAAATAATCACTGTGTATGATTAAAAAATGGTTTCCTTATCTACATGAGAAGTCGTGTATTTTTTATTTCAAATGAATTAGGGTTTAAGCCTGTGGCTGGTTGCGTACGTATGTATTTTGGAAGGGTCACGTGATTAATGATTTATGAAGATTAATGAATGAGTGGTAATACTTGACGTCACCAACAAGTCTGTGAGGTAGGTAGGTAGCTTAGGAGATTTTTAAAGATAGTTTTAATCATGAGAGATTGGGTAGCTTTCAAAACACTCAAAAATAACTACAAAAAATGAAATTTAAATTTTGTTCTGTTACAGGACGGCGGCAAGACTGGTCGTGTATCTATAATTTTCCAACTTCCAGCCTGTGGTTCCTGGTATTATTGGTTGCTGTAGTAACATGCGCTGTCTTTGTCCGTCCTTTCATGGAGACGTTCGCCATGACAGTTCTTATTGTGATTTTGACTTTTTGTGTTTGAATTAGTAAGAATTATCCATATTCATGATTAAAACATTAATTTCTGTGAACTACATTGAAAGAAGATTTTTTTAAAAAAAATAATGGTTGGTGATGATAACTGATATGATTACGTGACTTTGGACGGTACATGTGGCTATGAAGGAAAAGTGAAACCTTATAGTTTTGTCAATACCTATTTTAACCATAATTTTTGGAGTTCATTCCGGTTTCAATATTTTATGGTACCGAGGAAAGAGGAAACAGAGAAAACAATTAGACAACTTGACAAAACGGGGGTAGCTCTCAATCAAAGCGTTCAATCATGTGAGTATCTCGTGAGAAGTAGCTACCTGCATTCTAATAGAATGGTCGATTATCAAGTTACGCACACAGAAGTCATGTGACGATCTGTGGAATGATCTGATGTAGACAATGAATGACGTAACTATTTCTTTAGAAGAGTAAGTTTCTACCAATCAACGCCACTGATTGAATTCAAATGAACCAATCAAAAGCTGCATATCTATAGCATACATTATGACGTCTCTGCGTTTCATATATATTGTTCATTTTCCGACGTATCATCATTGCATCGTTTGCAACCACATAGAAGAGAAGTCTTCTGGTGAACGGAATCTCCCTTCTCTCTAATTCAGCGACCTTTGACAATGATTGTCACTTTTGCCGCGATCATGGCTTTCGCCTTTGGCAGAAGAACAACTTGTCGAATCCCAAGACAAGACTTGCGAAGGTAAAACTTTATTAACAGTTACCTGTGTTAGAATTCACGATTCGTCGTAGTGGGCGCTCTAATTCTTGATCCCACTTGGATGTTTGTAATCCAACAAACATTTCATTTCTAACAATCATAACCCTAGTAATTCAGTCGCCAATGTCTTTAGTATGTTTATGTTATGCATCCACATTCTGTACACTGACTATTGCGACCTCCGTCACCATGGTTACAGACTGTGCCACTTTAAAGTTACGATGAATGTACTCAGTTTGAGGAGTATTTTTTCTCTTCAGATTGAAAAACTGCATCGGTCGTTATGATCGTGAAAATATCCCGGACGAAGAATTCAAGGATGCTTGTCAGAAATTACATGTAGCTCTGACAAGCCCATGTGTGGTCACTCTGTCTGAGATGAGTCGTCAGTTGACCCAGACCCAACAAATGGAACCCACACAGCCTATCACATGCACAGAGTATGTGAGTCAGACAACCCAGACCCAGGACATGCTACCTGTCACAGAATATGTGAACCAGACAACACAGACCCAGGACATGCTACCTGTCACAGAATGTGTGAGTCAGTCAACACAAACCCAGGAAATACTAACTGTCACAAAGTATGTGAGCCAGACAACCCAAACAGAACAGACAGTCTTAGTAAGTACACGGTGTATATTATATTTGTTGGCTAACTTACCAGAATTTATCAATCACATGGAACAGTTTTTATTCATAAAATTGAACAACTTACAGGATGTTGACTGCATGAAAGTTACATCAACTAGTGAAGAAACTCACATTATTTTCAGTGTACTTACATACTTATGAAATTTATTTCGTTATTTCATCTTATAAAATCTGTAATATTCCTTTTTGTTCTCTTACAGGACAGTGATCGTAAGACTAACGTATCTAGAGTATTTCTGCATCCACGTTTGTGGTTCTTGTTGTTACTGGTTGCTGTAGTAGCAAGCACTGTCTTTGCACCATCTGTTTATGGTAACGTTTGTAAGATGTTTGTCACCATGAACGGTTCTTATTATGATTTTGACTTTTTGTGTTGTAATTTTTGATATTGTTATTCAAAAAATAATCACTGTGTATGATTAAAAAATGGTTTCCTTATCTACATGAGAAGTCGTGTATTTTTTATTTCAAATGAATTAGGGTTTAAGCCTGTGGCTGGTTGCGTACGTATGTATTTTGGAAGGGTCACGTGATTAATGATTTATGAAGATTAATGAATGAGTGGTAATACTTGACGTCACCAACAAGTCTGTGAGGTAGGTAGCTTAGGAGATTTTTAAAGATAGTTTTAATCATGAGAGATTGGGTAGCTTTCAAAACACTCAAAAATAACTACAAAAAATGAAATTTAAATTTTGTTCTGTTACAGGACGGCGGCAAGACTGGTCGTGTATCTAGAATGTTCCAACTTCCACGCCTGTGGTTCCTGGTATTATTGGTTGCTATAGTAACATGCGCTGTCTTTGTCCGTCCTTTCATGGAGACGTTCGCCATGACAGTTCTTATTGTGATTTTGACTTTTTGTGTTTGAATTAGTAAGAATTATCCATATTCATGATTAAAACATTAATTTCTGTGAACTACATTGAAAGAAGATTTTTTAATTAAAAATAATGGTTGGTGATGATAACTGGTATGATTACGTGACTTTGGACGGTACATGTGGCTATGAAGGAAAAGTGAAACCTTATAGTTTTGTCAATACCTATTTTAACCATAATTTTTGGAGTTCATTCCGGTTTCAATATTTTATGGTACCGAGGAAAGAGGAAACAGAGAAAACAATTAGACAACTTGACAAAACGGGGGTAGCTCTCAATCAAAGTGTTAAATCATGTGAGTATCTCGTGAGAAGTAGCTACCTGCATTCTAATAGAATGGTCGATTATCAAGTTACGCACACAGAAGTCATGTGACGATCTGTGGAATGATCTGATGTAGACAATGAATGACGTAATTATTTCTTTAGAAGAGTAAGTTTCTACCAATCAATGCCACTGATTGAATTCAAATGAACCAATCAAAAGCTGCATAACTATAGCATACATTATGACGTCTCTGCGTTTCATATATATTGTTCATTTTCCGACGTATCATCATTGCATCGTTTGCAACCACATAGAAGAGAAGTCTTCTGGTGAATGGAATCTCCCTTCTCTCTAATTCAGCGACCTTTGACAATGATTGTCACTTTTGCCGCGATCATGGCTTTCGCCTTTGGCAGAAGAACAACTTGTCGAATCCCAAGACAAGACTTGCGAAGGTAAAACTTTATTAACAGTTACCTGTGTTAGAATTCACGATTCGTCGTAGTGGGCGCTCTAATTCTTGGTCCCACTTGGATGTTTGTAATCCAACAAACATTTCATTTCTAACAATCATAACCCTGGTAATTCAGTCGCCAATGTCTTTAGTATGTTTATGTTATGCATCCACATTCTGTACACTGACTATTGCGACCTCCGTCACCATGGTTACAGACTGTGCCACTTTAAAGTTACGACGAATGTACTCAGTTTGAGGAGTATTTTTTCTCTTCAGATTGAAAAACTGTATCGGTCGTTATGATCGTGAAAATATCCCGGACGAAGAATTCAAGGATGCTTGTCAGAAATTACATGTAGCTCTGACAAGCCCATGTGTGGTCACTCTGTCTGAGATGAGTCGTCAGTTGACCCAGACCCAACAAATGGAACCCACACAGCCTATCACATGCACAGAGTATGTGAGCCAGACAACCCAGACCCAGGACATGCTACCTGTCACAGAATGTGTGAACCAGACAACACAGACCCAGGACATGCTACCTGTCACAGAATGTGTGAGTCAGTCAACACAAACCCAGGAAATACTAGCTGTCACAAAGTATGTGAGCCAGACAACCCAAACAGAACAGACAGTCTTAGTAAGTACACGGTGTATATTATATTTGTTGGCTAACTTACCAGAATTTATCAATCACATGGAACAGTTTGTATTCATGAAATTGAACAACTTACAGGATGTTGACTGCATGAAAGTTACATCAACTAGTGAAGAAACTCACATTATTTTCAGTGTACTTACATACTTATGAAATTTATTTCGTTATTTCATCTTATAAAATCTGTAATATTCCTTTTTGTTCTCTTACAGGACAGTGATCGTAAGACTAACGTATCTAGAGTATTTCTGCATCCACGTTTGTGGTTCTTGTTGTTACTGGTTGCTGTAGTAGCAAGCACTGTCTTTGCACCATCTGTTTATGGTGACGTTTGTAAGATGTTTGTCACCATGAACGGTTCTTATTATGATTTTGACTTTTTGTGTTGTAATTTTTGATATTGTTATTCAAAAAATAATCACTGTGTATGATTAAAAAATGGTTTCCTTATCTACATGAGAAGTCGTGTATTTTTTATTTCAAATGAATTAGGGTTTAAGCCTGTGGCTGGTTGCGTACGTATGTATTTTGGAAGGGTCATGTGATTAATGATTTATGAAGATTAATGAATGAGTGGTAATACTTGACGTCACCAACAAGTCTGTGAGGTAGGTAGCTTAGGAGATTTTTAAAGATAGTTTTAATCATGAGAGATTGGGTAGCTTTCAAAACACTCAAAAATAACTACAAAAAATGAAATTTAAATTTTGTTCTGTTACAGGACGGCGGCAAGACTGGTCGTGTATCTAGAATTTTCCAACTTCCACGCCTGTGGTTCCTGGTATTATTGGTTGCTATAGTAACATGCGCTGTCTTTGTCCGTCCTTTCATGGAGACGTTCGCCATGACAGTTCTTATTGTGATTTTGACTTTTTGTGTTTGAATTAGTAAGAATTATCCATATTCATGATTAAAACATTAATTTCTGTGAACTACATTGAAAGAAGATTTTTTAATTAAAAATAATGGTTGGTGATGATAACTGGTATGATTACGTGACTTTGGACGGTACATGTGGCTATGAAGGAAAAGTGAAACCTTATAGTTTTGTCAATACCTATTTTAACCATAATTTTTGGAGTTCATTCCGGTTTCAATATTTTATGGTACCGAGGAAAGAGGAAACAGAGAAAACAATTAGACAACTTCACAAAACGGGGGTAGCTCTCAATCAAAGTGTTAAATCATGTGAGTATCTCGTGAGAAGTAGCTACCTGCATTCTAATAGAATGGTCGATTATCAAGTTACGCACACAGAAGCCATGTGACGATCTGTGGAATGATCTGATGTAGACAATGAATGACGTAACTATTTCTTTAGAAGAGTAAGTTTCTACCAATCAACGCCACTGATTGAATTCAAATGAACCAATCAAAAGCTGCATAACTATAGCATACATTATGACGTCTCTGCGTTTCATATATATTGTTCATTTTCCGACGTATCATCATTGCATCGTTTGCAACCACATAGAAGAGAAGTCTTCTGGTGAACGGAATCTCCCTTCTCTCTAATTCAGCGACCTTTGACAATGATTGTCACTTTTGCCGCGATCATGGCTTTCGCCTTTGGCAGAAGAACAACTTGTCGAATCCCAAGACAAGACTTGCGAAGGTAAAACTTTATTAACAGTTACCTGTGTTAGAATTCACGATTCGTCGTAGTGGGCGCTCTAATTCTTGGTCCCACTTGGATGTTTGTAATCCAACAAACATTTCATTTCTAACAATCATAACCCTAGTAATTCAGTCGCCAATGTCTTTAGTATGTTTATGTTATGCATCCACATTCTGTACACTGACTATTGCGACCTCCGTCACCATGGTTACAGACTGTGCCACTTTAAAGTTACGATGAATGTACTCAGTTTGAGGAGTATTTTTTCTCTTCAGATTGAAAAACTGCATCGGTCGTTATGATCGTGAAAATATCCCGGACGAAGAATTCAAGGATGCTTGTCAGAAATTACATGTAGCTCTGACAAGCCCATGTGTGGTCACTCTGTCTGAGATGAGTCGTCAGTTGACCCAGACCCAACAAATGGAACCCACACAGCCTATCACATGCACAGAGTATGTGAGCCAGACAACCCAGACCCAGGACATGCTACCTGTCACAGAATGTGTGAACCAGACAACACAGACCCAGGACATGCTACCTGTCACAGAATGTGTGAGTCAGTCAACACAAACCCAGGAAATACTAGCTGTCACAAAGTATGTGAGCCAGACAACCCAAACAGAACAGACAGTCTTAGTAAGTACACGGTGTATATTATAATTGTTGGCTAATTTACCAGAATTTATCAATCACATGGAACAGTTTGTATTCATGAAATTGAACAACTTACAGGATGTTGACTGCATGAAAGTTACATCAACTAGTGAAGAAACTCACATTATTTTCAGTGTACTTACATACTTATGAAATTTATTTCGTTATTTCATCTTATAAAATCTGTAATATTCCTTTTTGTTCTCTTACAGGACAGTGATCGTAAGACTGACGTATCTAGAGTATTTCTGCATCCACGTTTGTGGTTCTTGTTGTTACTGGTTGCTGTAGTAACAAGCACTGTCTTTGCACCATCTGTTTATGGTGACGTTTGTAAGATGTTTGTCACCATGAACGGGTCTTATTATGATTTTGACTTTTTGTGTTGTAATTTTTGATATTGTTATTCAAAAAATAACCACTGTGTATGATTAAAAAATGGTTTCCTTATCTACATGAGAAGTCGTGTATTTTTTATTTCAAATGAATTAGGGTTTAAGCCTGTGGATGGTTGCGTACGTACGTATTAGGGGTGAGTATCTCTTTGAAATGTGAAAGATAACTTTGAATATTCATCCCTCTGTTTCCAGCGAGAAGTATATACCTGCATTCTTATGGAATTGTCTACTGTCAAGTTAATCACAAAGTCATGTAAATGATGTAAACAATGGATTCGAACTATAGAGAATTCGAAGGACTATCAACTTTCTACCAATCAACGCAAGACATCGACTTCAAATCAACCAATCAGAAGCTACACTATTGTAGCATACATTATGACGTCTCTGCTTCATATATTATTGATTTCTTACGTATCATCTTGCATCGATTACAATGCTAGAAGAGAGCTCTTCTAGTTAACGCAAACTTCATTTGGTGTAATTCTGCTACTTTTCACAATGAGTGTTACTGTTGGCGCACTCTTGGCCTTTGCCTTCGGCAGAAGAACAACTTTTCGAATCCCAGGTACCATCGGACAAGACTTACGAAGGTAAAGCTTTGCTAGTTTGTGTAAACTCAAACAAACCTTTCATTTGGAAATCGTGATAAATTTAGTCGAAAATGTCTGCTGTTGAAAGACCCTCACAAGAATTGTTCAGCACGTTTCATTTATATTTTTTATTTTTCATCATTTTTTTAGATTGGGTTTATTTATTCAACAATATATTACATGGCGTACACCTTTAAACGTATATTAACAAAAACGTTGAAACTGAGAGGCACATACTCTATATGTAACTTTGTTGTTGTGTGTTGGAGTAGTGAGGTAGGGGGGGGGGTACTTTTAAATGTTTTCAATTGTTAAGTAGTCGTATATTTTTCCAGCCACTAAAACGTACTAAACCATGTCTAACAACTGTGGCAGTACGTTATGGCTGTGACGTCATCCTGTACCGTTGGAAAAAATACACTGCCTGGTTACAAAGCATATGCTCCTCTCTCACTCTGTTTGACTAAAAATGAGATTTAATATGTGTCACGATACATCTTAGACGTCTATAGTGGTCTAAGGTTAAATGCAACCACATGACTATTGCGACCTCCGTTGCCATGTTTACAGACTGTGCCACTTTAAAGTTACGATAAATATATACTCAGTTTGGGGAGCATGAATTCGTTTCAGATTGAAAAACTGCATCGATAATTGGGATCGTGCAAGTATCCCAGATGATGAATTCAAGGATGCTTCTCAGAAATTACATTTAGCTCTGACAAGTCCTTATGTGGTCCTTCTGTCTGAGATGAGTCGTCAGTTGACCCAGACCCAACAAATGAAAGTCGTATTACCTACCACAAAATATGTGAACCAGTCAACCCAAGCAGAACTGACAGACTTTGTAAGTACATATCAGTATTATCGTGAATGCTATAGTTTGTTATTGTTAGATGTAGTCAGATATAACTTACCAGAGTGTAAAAATCACATAAAATGGTTGCGATTTACGAGTGTTTACCAAGTGACAGTTGCTGTACAAAGGAAATTCAGTATGTTTACCACTATTCAAGGTACACATGCATGCTTATATAAATTCTTATTTCGTTATGGGACGCACATATTTGTAACTTCCACTTTGTTCTCTTACAGGACAGTAAGACTGGTATATCTAGAGTATTTCTACGTCAATGCTTGTGGTTCTTGGCCTTACTGGTTGCTATAGTAACGTGTGTTATCGTTGTTCCATCTGTTTACGTGGACTTATGTCATGACGTCAACCGTTATTGCGATTTAGACTTTTTCTGTTTAACTGTTTAAAAATTGTTGTTTATAATCAATAAACATTTGCTACCATTGACCTCCGTACATAGGACTTTCATTTATAAAAGTATCTATAGGTAATGGATATCGATGATAACGTGCTTTTGGATGGTACACGTGATGGTCACGTGAGTAAACCAGGCGTTATTATGAAAATGAAACAAACCTTCACAGTGTTTGTAAATGGAAACTTGCAAATGTCAATTAGAGCTGGCTGAAAATGGCTACAGAAATATGGCTAAATAGTTACTTTTGGTTCAGGGACTGATTTAGTTGTATTAAATGTTTACAAAGTGTGGTTTCCCATCTTGTATGATAGTATCTATCTGAAGAGAGATGGGGAGTCGTCGACATCTATACTGTAATCTCACATGTCTATCTCTACGAGTTTTCCCAATTGTCGTGCTCAATTTGTAGTTTGAGGCTAGATCGGAATCCTGAAATACTACATAAAAACCCAATGATATTCGCAATGTATACTCGACCACATGTACACTTACTAAGCAATTGTAATGCATAGTAAAAGTGTTGTTAATGAAAAGGACACTTCTATTGATGACTCGATGGTGGGAAAAAAAACATCGAAGGCAAATACAATGACCATGTAAAATAATGGAATAACATTACATTCATTGTACATACCGGATACTAGTGGACTTTAAACCTCAAATATCAATGTCTTTGTGAACAAATCGATTGATTGTTACTGTGTGTGTCATCATTCTGCACCAAAATCTTACATAAATGAATTATATTATTTTAATGTGATTCCAATAACAAAAATAAATTAAGATAATGTTAAATAACTAGCCAAAACAGGTTACGTGTACAAGCTTTGTGGAGTATACCGCAGTCAAATGAACGTTCTGCCTTTCTACTTATTATCTGTAGAGGGCGCGTTTCACAAATGAATAAGCGACGTGTGTTGGACAGATTCCAAACGTTCCAACAGCGACGTTCCATGCAAGTGATGCTACTACTGAAAGATGCACGGAAAAACTGATTAGGCAAAACGAAAACAAACGCGGTGCTTGGCTAACATCGTTTTCCTATTCCTATCTCCAAAATGCCTTCCCAGGAGACGACCGTCAAAGACCCAAACGACCGGGATATCAGGTTTGCCGACGACCTAGATGTTGTTCCAGACAGGTAAGGCTTGGACTGATTTACTTTATCGAAAGTTCGTATCGATCGAGCATGGTTTTAAAAATGTATACCCAGGAGGTATAAACTAAGCACAATGATATATTTTAGGACATTGCTATACATACAAGCAGGAAAGTATGCAAGGGGATAAAAGGAGACCGTTTACTGTCATGTGACAATGTTATCCCTTCGGCCGATGACTTCTTGAAAACATGTTGTCGGCAATCAAATCAAGTACAAATTTATCTAGGTGTACAGAAAAGCAATAAATATTTTTAGAGACGTGGATTTGCAAATGACGGGAACTTTTTACTTCGACCCTGGATGCACTGGACGTGAAGTGCATTCAGTTGGAGCATTCTGAGAACAGGCTTACTTGGTGACAATAATGAGCGGCACAACCTTTTCTGTGTGTTATTTATTGGTTTGTAGGCTATAGCCTACATATTCAGTCATAGTATTTGTTGTATTTGTTTGTTACAACTTGTCAAACATGGATACCGTTTTATAGGCCTCGTTTTGGCACAAAGCCGTACTGAGATCCCAATTCGTAAAAAATGATGTTATATAAGCAAACAGGTCTCCGGGTTTTTTTTAGTCATCCTGGAGATAACTAGCAAACACCGTACATGGTTTTAGGTATATACTATACTTGAGAAGGGTAGGCGCAGATGATCTTTCTGGTGTCTTTTTTTAAAAAAATCCTTTTTAATGGACGACAAGAGTATTAACATGATGTAAGGAGATAACGGCTATCATCGCCAACAAAGGGATCAAATTAATGTCATATGTTTTATCTTGTCTCGGGATTTTATGTCTAGGTCAAAGAAAGGTGTGTAACTTGGTAACGCTCAACTTGTGATTACTATCGGATTTGTCTGGGGACAGCGTTGACTACAGCGATGTTGTAGTCTCTAATGTTTTACCTATATCAACATTTTATTCAGAATATGTACAAGATTGCATATTATCAGTCTATCTATAGGGTATCGTCATTATTATTAGCTTATCATATTAGTTTAGTTTAGTTTACGGTAGACAATAATTACACTCGATAGATAGCATGTTATTACGTATTAAGTTCAGAGTTGTTTTTGAGTCACACAACACAGCATTGTCAAAGTACCAGCCATCTATTTGGTAGAAAGAACATTAATAAGTCACGAACAAGGAGAGCGTCTTACACAGCCCGTGTTCAAGTGAAAGTACTTGTACCTTACAACTCTTCCGATAATATGTGTATTAAATTCAAAGTCAAGTCCTAAAACATTTACATGTAAGGAAGGGTTGGGATCTGACCTTTATAGATATTTTCAGTTCATGTTGATCTTAGGAGAAATTAAAGAATTTTCGATGAAAAATAACCAAAATTGTAGGTCTTTAACACCTGTAAACTTTAACAGAATGACTAACTTACATCTTTACAACAAAGTGGGAGAACGTGAGAAAGGTGAAAGTGTTATATGTGAGCTTGTATGCCTGAAAAATAAATTTAAAAAGGGTTATCGTACAAAGTATGTCGATTGCGGAATGTATTACAGATACGAGAACATTCACAATTCGACCGTTAGAAGCATATAGTTTTTCGGTAAGATGTTTTAACCGTCTCTAACGATATACAACGGTGCAGAAGACACAAAACACTACATCGGATACATTCATTAGTTACCCCTCCTGTCAGTGACACCCCCGTGTAGTCGATCGATGGAATGCATATTGATCGATTTGAATTGTGTCTTTATTTCTAAGCAACACCTCCATTACACATTGACTCGTAAAAGTTCCTCGAAAATCGTTTGCCGGACAGGTTTTTATCTCTCTGGTAGCCAACAGTTTGTTACTCTCTGTCCGTAGGACGGTCGAGAATGTCGTTTCACGGGACAAGTTGGTAAAACAAATCGATAGCACACGTCGTAAAAGTTTCTACCTCCAGACAACATCGTTTGCAAGTGTACGGTCTATGCAAGATGACGACTTTAGTAGAACTCAGAGTATCTATAGACGGGTAAGTAAAGATTCGTCACCACTCTTATGACACGCACACTGTCACACGTGTGTTTATGTACCACAGAGTTTTTGTTACGAACTGTACATTTCCATGGATTTCAATTTTACCTTTTACTGACAATAACTTTATTGGCCTATCAAACTTGACGGTTTTAACTGTGTTAGTCAACTTGGATCGATATCTCCATTTATTGTCAAGCAGTCTCTCCATAGAACCAATGGAATCTAACTCTGTTCTGCATATAGCAAAGTTTTGTATTCGTCGTTCAAGGACAAGATGCACTTTCAACGTAATAATGCAAATCTAGACATATCTTAACTTCGCATTCTTGAAGAGAACCTAAGTATTCAGTGAGTTTGACCTCGAATTAATGTTAATATTGTTTCCATATTCACATGTTTGAATAATTAATGAGTTTGGTAATATAAACTCCTTCAGTACTCAGCTACATAATACTACAGAATATGTGCGCATGCATACGTCACACCAAACGTCATCTCAAACACCAAACTGACAATATTTATGAACGAAATTGTTATACTTCAGAACTGACAGAACTTACAGGCGGTCATGTTGAAATTAAAGAAGTTTCATCAGTTATGGGAATCATATGCTCACATCTCTTTCCAAGATTCATAATATCGTTTGCATGGAGACTTTGCTCTTTAACAAACCGTACATCCACTATTTATTTCCTATACCATTTACATTTTTCTTGATTACAGCACAAAACTATAACATGTATCAAACCAGTCCTTTTGTACTGCTGTTAAGTTTTATTGATTTGAATTTCTCAATATCTTGATATAAAACCAGGGCAACCCATCTAACTTTATAGAGACATACACTTTCAACTCTTATACTGCTATTTTAAAGACTTTCTAAAAAGAACAAGTTCTATGTCGACTTTCTTGACGGGTTAATCACAATCTATTCCATCAGCGAGCCATCCTTTCCATGCCTCAATAGACTGGTATATCAGATATATACATATGTACTTCTATAACCTTTAGAGTCTAGTATAATGGAATTTATATACGTCGGTTTTATCATATTCAAAGGTACATGTCCACACGAACTTGACGACTCCACTTAGTACAGTGTGTGTATAAAAACCCACGAATACAAAGTGTTTAACAACAGCCGAAGGCGTATTCAGTTTAAGTTGTAGAAGTTAGTAGAAATCGATAATCTAATTCCACTCTGCTTCTATAGCGGACATCTCTCGTTGCTAGTGAAAACAAAACCTATGAATACTTAATGATATTTTGAGGATTAGCTAGTGTAGACTAGAGTGGTATGACTAACACCACTGGCGATCTTTAACTGACATCAAACACAATACTTTCAAACTCATACAATTGCATCTCAAATGCTGTTATTATAATTCACTTTACGGATACACAAATCCGCCACGTTTCCAAGTTCAAGCCTTCACCTTGTTGACGGGCGATAAAGATGAGGGACTCGGTGGCGACCAGTCCGACTAAGGGACTTCTACGTCCCGAGGGTCCGAGAAAAGCTTGGGGGTCTGATCGAGGGCCAAGTCGTGGGGTCTCACCGAATAAATATGTCAATCTACAGCCTTCCAGGGTCCCGTCGACTGAACGATTAAAATATCAAGGTGGTAAACCAGCAGCAGCAAGACTAGAGGACGAGATGAACAATGATCATTTGCAGAAGTTGCAGAGTATATTTGAGGTAAGTTGCACAATATAGTTGAGGTAAGTTGCAGAGTATATTTGAGGTAAGTTGCACAGTATAGTTGATGTAAGTTGCACAGTATAGTTGAGGTAAGTTGCACAGTATATTTGAGGTAAGTTGTGCACCTGGTATAAGTCAATTCATCACAGTTACCAAGGTTACCCATATCTAGCTTGCGACTTACAGTATTGATGCAAGCTAACTCATATTTTTGTAGGTTTACTGCATATCAACATTAAATTTGTAATTATTGCCCCATTACTCACAGTTTATATTTTGTGAAAGTGAAACTAAAGCTTTCGTCCACACCTGTCATGGAGACTTGTTCGCCAGTCTTGCTTTAACTGTGTTTAGTGGTTCAATTGTTTGATGATTTCAATGTCACAAGCTATCATTTTATCGTCTTACAAGTAAGTTATAAAAACTTGACAATGTCAGAATATCGTTAGACAATGAAGATTTTGTGATGCACCGTAATATGATAATGAAATTGAGAATGGCATTCATTCTATACAATTCCATTGTATTAACATCGTCATTCTCTATACAACTGTTGTCGTATGTGCATGTAATTAGATGTATGGTTCACCATAGAAAATGAGTTGATCAAAAAAGGTATCTCCCATGTATGGCCATGGTGATAATTTCTATCATTAACGTGACATCTACGGGTTCAAAGTCAAAACTGTATTACAGATATAAACAAAGATGACAAACGTAAAGATTGTACACTATGTAAAAGCTCAGTTTAATTGTAATGACAACGTACAGACATGTCATGGCTATCTGGTGGGGAGGAGGGTGACATTTAATCGCCGAGTTTACAGTTGAGCAATTAGTCAAATTGTAATGGTCATGTGAGAACGGTTGTAAAGTTATATTGTAATGTTCATGTGAGAACGGTTTTGAAGTCAAATTGGCGTTATCCAGCACCTATTGTCAAGCATGCAGTGAATTCACTTCTAATAACTAACGACGTATTTCACACTGATTGTGAATTTCGGAATCGTCATTGAAATTACTTTATCAGCATTTTCTTCTATACCATGTAAGTTTACATATTATTATATTACTGGTATAGAACGAGATGAAAGATGAAATTTGAATTTATCCCAAACTGACAACTGAACACGTTCTGTAACTTGTAAACTGATGTAGTCAATTCCTATATAGAGTCAGTAGGCTGAATTTCATAGCCAACATACACAGGTACTCTTGTAATTTGAAAGGTTCTAACATTTGAACACTGAATATAAACTATTCATCGAATTTCCGATTTGTGTCTTATTTAAAGAAAGTGTAGTGTCATTATTGACAGATTTATAGTTTATGCACACTTTGACGTACGTCTTGAAACAGTCTCTCGTACACGTATAGTCTGTCAGATACAGACATTCGTGCCACGCTGTCAGCCACCACTGAAGCGGCTGGACTACACGACGTATATTATAAGTACATGTACTGCAAACGATAAGGTGAAACATGTATAATTTTTGATAGTCTTAACATAAAGATAAAACAGTTACACCCTATTTCATCTCGAGGATATTATTGAGTTGACAGCCTAAGTAAACCATGTCTAAATTACACACACACACACACGCACGCACGCACGCACGCGCGCGCGCGCACGCACGCACACACACACACACACACACACACACACACACACACACACACACACACACGGTAAGAGCATAAGAACAAGAATTCCTATTATAAACTTAAACTCTTATTCTCTAGTCTCCTCTTGCCATGCTGTATGTATAGGTTCACATGTTTCGGGGATTTCATGTTTGAACAAAATATGCCTTATTGTGAATTTAAAATGACAACATCAATGGTTTGGTACTATCAGGGTTCAATAAACAATGCAGGTATAGGGTACGCACCGTGACAACAATTGACTTAATTATATGCAGCCATGGCATTCACACGGTGAGGTAGCGGTTATTTACCACCTACTGTGTACATTGACGTTCTATACACTGTACCTGAGAACTTTTTAATGACCGCTACAGTCAGGAGGGGGTGTTATTATCTTCACAGCGTTTAATGTCATTTCCAGCTTCAATGCCATTAAATATTTATACGTTCAACGGTAAACAAGTGAGTCAGCGATTAGCTGATCAATACTTGTACTGTTATTACGGTATGTAGAATTGAATGTATAACAATCTTTAATGGCCAACTTCTACCAAACCAATAACGTCGTTTTAGTCTCTGTTTTGTCCATCAAAGTAAAGATCACCTTTAGCACACACCCCAATACCAAAGAACTGTGAACTGGCTAGAAATGAAGACCGAGAACAAAAACATTTCTAAATCACAGTATAACATCACACTATTATTCACCTTGTGCCGAATCATAGCTAACATCCACTGTGACAGTCACTTGTGAGCTAATATTCTATTCCAGGATGGTAATATTCTAGTCTAGGATGATCATAATAGCGGTAACGGTATTTTTTAATATCGTATCTACCTAATGATGTCATTATTTTGTATTATGATCATCCTAGACTAGAATATTATCATCCTGGAATAGAATATTAGCTCACAAGTGACTGTGCTAACATCTAGAAATAAACGGCATGTACAATCTTGAAATGTAAAAACTGTACACCAAATTTCCTCTAACTTTGTCAATCTAGGAAGCTGACGAAGATGGCGGAGGGGGATTGGACATAGATGAATTCCGCCAGGCTATGAAGAAAACCATGGGGGCTGGACAGGTAAGTAATCGATCAGTGACAGTTAGGAAGTGCTTAGGAGAAAGTGTCACAAAAGTTAGATTATTTAGAATATACGCATATGTGTATTTATGTTAAGTATTCTATACCCAGGCAAGACTCACATGTAACGAGTGATAGATGTATATCTGAAGAAAAACAATTATATTCGGTAGACTTTTCCATCGAATTTTGGTCACTTTATTTCGTCTAACGTCTTCTTTGAAAGACTGTAACGCTCCGAGATGTGAGATTTGTTTTGTTTTGTTTTGTTTTGTTTTGTTTTGTTTTGTTTTGTTTTGTTTTGTTTTGTCGAGTAGACTACCTTCTGTATAATAGAAGTTTACAGCGATGAGAGATAGTGTTTGGATGACGTATTTTAAATCACATTTTGTATGATTGTACGCGTTTAATCTATCTTCATAATCCACTTGTTTTATTTCATTGCATGATGTTCATGGCTTTATAGCAGGAAGACGTAAGTCCCAATATTCCAAGTCCTTTGACAAACATTTTTGTATTGATGTGCATGTCTGATTTGCTGTGTCAACTCCTAACCGTAACGATCTATTAAAGTGTTCATTTTAACAGTAGATCAAGAAATAACATGTAACAGCAGAACCCCTCACTTGATTTCTGTTTATTCAAGTCGTTGGTATTGTTTGATGCACAGTAAAGTGTGGTAGATCTTGGGTTGTTGAAGAAAAATCTCTTCACCTGCAGAACACAATATATGGTCACTATGTTGTTTTACATTGCTTAATTTCTCTCTATAAATAATATATCTGAATGGGATGTTCCCCCTTTAACTGTGATTCTTTCCTATTCTTGCATTATCTCTAGATCTTGTTAAAGTTACATAGTCTGCAACATTATGGTCTTCGGCGATTACTTTATTTCATATTCAAATATACTTGTGCTATTTCAACTTCAAAAATGTGTTAACTCATGCCCAGCTACTGGTATAGCTCTAACTAGTAGCATATGTCATTATGACACAATACTTTGGTTACCAATAAATTCAGAAAACGCCGCAGAATTGATTTCCACTGTCTCCATATTCCATATTTAACTACAGTGTCGACTCAGATTTCCTCCTGAATACATTTTAGCGTATAGTATGCATGTGTATTTTGTACACTGTATCTGGTCAACTATGACCTGTGTTTACATACTGTGGTACTTTAATAATACGTGTTATCTCTTCTATACTATATATTGTACACTAACACGGCGTGTGGTAATGAATGCAGTGTGTCCAACTAAATACTCTTTGGCAATGTTCACTTCAAAGTGTAGTGATTGTGTGTTTTACGATAATTCACGTTTGATATGTTTTTTTTATCTGCAAACAGGTGGACGATCGTCAGCTGGCAATAGTTTTTATGAAAGTTGACGCAAACTGTGACGGCACCGTTGATTGGGTAGGTACTGATTCATGTGTTACCCACGTGATAAACCTAATATTTCCCCGTACCTATATTCTCACCATGACGAAAAATAAAGACATTGGTAAATGATTCATTGGATGTAACAAACAGATCTACAGACTAAACATACGTAGCCTCAATGCCCGTATAGTATTAATATCTGTCTATTGTTTCACTAGGGAAAATGTCTGAAATATGTTTTTCTATTGTTTCCCAACAGGATGAATACTTGTCATACATGCTATTGGAATATCAGGAACGAGATCTTATGAATAATCTATTCAAAGACGTAAGTTTTACTTATATTAATTCCTGAGAAATAGTTTGTATAGCTTTACACATTGTGAGAGGGGTGGGTACTATAGCTTTACCCATTGTGAGGGGGGTACTATAGCTTTACACATTGTGAGGGGGTACTATAGCTTTACACATTGTGAGGGGGGTACTATAGCTTTACACATTGTGAGGGGGAGTACTATAGCTTTACACATTGTGAGGGGAGGGGGTACTATAGCTTTACACATTGTGAGGGGGTGTACACATTGTGAAGAGGGGGGTTGTTTTGAAGATTTCTTAATTGCTACATAACATGGCGTTATCCCTAGATGAGCCAGAGCAGGGTAGTAGGGTGCTAATTTGTAAGTGCTATCTCGATATGTCAAAACATCCACTACATCCTGAATACATCCTTACTAATGACAACTACAGAGGGCGTTACTTGTTTCCGAACCTGAAAAAAATACGAGGGAACACAGGTGCCCATACATTACTGTCAGCTTTGGTAATGTGTATATCCATCCATGTCAAAGCAGTAAATAAGTACCCTTTCATTCTTTTTATGTGAAATAATTCAAACTAAATATGTATTCAATGTAACATTGCATGTCCTCTCCAAAATAACCCATTTTAATGATATTCCAGAATTAAAATAAATCATAAATGCTTCCCATGGCCCATCATAAAGTAAAAGCCCTAAACGTTTTACATTAAAATGTGTATACTAGCATTGTGTTGTAAATACTGGATTTTAATTTCATGACTGGTTTGTTTTTATTACCCGCCCTTACATTGATTACCTACGACAGTTCGTAAGTATTTAACAAGTTTTATAACATATCTCCTGTGTGTTGAGATCACTTTGCACTGCAGTCTGTCTTATGGTGTCTATTTTGTGTCTTGCCATTCACTTCCTGACTTCATGTATCATTGACAGTCACAAAATCACGTCATCCCTGACTCTTGTTGTTCAACAACGTGTGTATATAAACCCACACTTGATATTCAGATTTATTCACTGCAACTTAAGTTTTAATTGGCGCAGACGACATCTACTGAGTCTGGAGCAAGAGCAATTGTTTTTGTGCTCTTGTAGAACAAACTGTGCTGGGGACTATCACTGTGTAGAACAAACTGTGCTAGGGACTATCACTGTGTAGAACAAACTGTGCTAGGGACTATCACTGTGTAGAACAAACTGTGCTAGGGACTATCACTGTGTAGAACAAACTGTGCTAGGGACTATCACTGTGTAGAACAAACTGTGCTAGGGACTATCACTATGTAGAACAAACTGTGCTAGGGATAGGGACTATCACTATGTAGAACAAACTGTGCTAGGGACTATCACTGTGTAGAACAAACTGTGCTAGGGACTATCACTATGTAGAACAAACTGTGCTAGGGACTATCACTATGTAGAACAAACTGTGCTAGGGACTATCACTATGTAGAACAAACTGCTAGGGACTATCACTGTGTAGAACAAACTGTGCTAGGGACTATCACTGTGTAGAACAAACTGTGCTAGGGACTATCACTGTGTAGAACAAACTGTGCTAGGGACTATCACTGTGTAGAACAAACTGTGCTAGGGATAGGGACTATCACTGTGTAGAACAAACTGTGCTAGGGATAGGGACTATCACTGTGTAGAACAAACTGTGCTAGGGACTATCACTGTGTAGAACAAACTGTGCTAGGGACTATCACTATGTAGAACAAACTGTGCTAGGGATAGGGACTATCACTATGTAGAACAAACTGTGCTAGGGACTATCACTGTGTAGAACAAACTGTGCTAGGGACTATCACTATGTAGAACAAACTGTGCTAGGGACTATCACTGTGTAGAACAAACTGTGCTAGGGACTATCACTGTAGAACAAACTGTGCTAGGGACTATCACTGTGTAGAACAAACTGTGCTAGGGACTATCACTGTGTAGAACAAACTGTGCTAGGGACTATCACTGTGTAGAACAAACTGTGCTAGGGACTATCACTGTGTAGAACAAACTGTGCTAGGGACTATCACTGTGTAGAACAAACTGTGCTAGGGACTATCACTGTGTAAAACAAACTGTGCTAGGGATAGGGACTATCACTGTGTAGAACAAACTGTGCTAGGGATAGGGACTATCACTGTGTAGAACAAACTGTGCTAGGGACTATCACTATGTAGAACAAACTGCTAGGGACTATCACTGTGTAGAACAAACTGTGCTAGGGACTATCACTGTGTAGAACAAACTGTGCTAGGGACTATCACTGTGTAGAACAAACTGTGCTAGGGACTATCACTGTGTAGAACAAACTGTGCTAGGGACAATCACTGTGTAGAACAAACTGTGCTAGGGATAGGGACTATCACTATGTAGAACAAACTGTGCTAGGGACTATCACTATGTAGAACAAACTGTGCTAGGGATAGGGACTATCACTATGTAGAACAAACTGTGCTAGGGACTATCACTGTGTAGAACAAACTGTGCTAGGGATAGGGACTATCACTGTGTAGAACAAACTGTGCTAGGGACTATCACTATTTTACCATTTCTTCAAAACAGATCTGATTCTTTTACGACGGTATCAAAGTAAAATCCAAGACATAGTAGAGCTCACATATTGATGTCAAGTCAAAATATCAAAACATTAGTTTAAAATGAAAACATTTTCAAAGATTACCGTAAAATATGTACTCCTGATAATCTGTGCTGGATGTTAGGTAGACGAGTACAGACAACACTTGTTGTGGTTTTCAAAGACAACGACTTCACAATCATACTAAATTAACTCTGCACTGTTGCTAACACTGAATTACTTTACCATACTCGTTTAGAATATAGCTAGTTGGTACATACTGGTCTATTAAAGAATGGCGGGCTTTATCCTCCGTTTGTTTCATGTTCTTTTGGTTTTCAAGTACTAAAACGTAGGATTTTGAAGTAATTTACACTTTAAGTGATAGGCGGTACTGTATGTACATGCGAAATTCAAATCAAGATATTCTACAAAATTTATAAATACAAATCAATTACGAACAATCTTCTGTTAGGTGTAACGTTAACCAGTTACACATGGAACCTTTTACATCCTAGCACCCAGTGGCCACATCTTAGTGCTAAGAAGAAGAGCACAGCTATGTACCAGCTGTGTGTATCACAACCCCGTAACAATTCAAGGTATATTTTTCCACAGCCCTGGTACATGGTTGTGAACAATATGCCTGATGTGGAATACCACCTCTGTGCCACGACTGTTTTGCACATTCCAGTACCATAGCTGTGTACTACACACTAGCACACAATTGTGCACATCCATGTAGCAGTTATGGTGGAATAATACAAACCTTTTATCCGACTAGCATTGCTCACATAGCTGGCACGTGGTTGTGGGAAATACCCCAGTTACAGCAATGTTGGCATAGCTGGTGCATGGCTATGGGAAATACCTACGTTGCAGCTATGCTGACATACCTGGTACACATGGCTGTGGGACAAAGCTTGTGTACATGGATGTTATAACAACCTATGCTGCATTGCTATTTTAAACATCCATGTTACATTGCTGTTGGCATACCAGTTACACATCAATCTAGATAGGTTTACACCTAGTGTGTTGGCAGAGCTTTTACACGGATATTGTACACATAGCTGGTACACCCCCCCGTGGCTTCATTGAACATGTACAGATAAATGTATGTGCACAATCCTGTCCTAGGTATGTGAATGTTACAGGGATGTGCGTGGTTCCCTGTGTACCTAGTACCTCTGATACTCAGAGGTGATTTAACTATCTTTAATTTTGGGGTGTGGATAGAGGGGTGATTAATTATTTTCAATTTTGGGGGTGGGGTGGAGGGGGTGTTTTAACTATCTTTAATATATCTGTGTATAACTACAGGACACAAAGTAAAATGTCCTCACATCTTATTCTTGTCCTTCTCAAGGTACCATTCCCAAAGACACTGAGAGAAATTCAGAGGTGAGAAAACAACTAATGTATTCATGGCGTGTGTATTTACACTGTCACGTGATATCGAACTGAGTACACGATGTAGACATCTGATCCGAGTGAGGATAGATTAAGAGAAAGCAGTAAGACGACATACAAACAATGAAAAACAAATGAAAAACACAATTAGAGGTGAAATACGGAAAATGAAAAAAAAAAAAAAGTTTTCTATTTGATCAGATTTGATTCAGATTGACAGTGTAAATGTACAGTTGTTATTCTACCTAGTAATTCAAGTCAAATACATGACAAAACAGACTGTAAAACGAACATGGTTTGCAGTGATTGAAAACTGATTTTCACTCTCCTTCTAAAAGTATTCTGTAACCTCTGCAATTCTGCAATATGGATTTTATGAGACAATCAAAATTATAAGTTCGATTTCACTTATACATGGATGTTCCTATTTTGTTCACATAGCAACCATCGAGACATGATAAGCAGTATTAAATTTTTGCCAACGGTAACTCATCGTCATGGCAGTGTAGCTGATGAATCTGACCATTCGTTTGGACGGTATATTACTGTCAGCAAGGAAGGGGTCGTCAACTTTTGGACCCTCGATATGACCAATTTACGGTCGGTCACTGTAAGTTTAAGAGTTTCCTATCCGTCATGAACTTGACGTTGACATTCTAGAATTACTTCCTCTCTCTGTCTGTCTGTCTGTCTGTCTGTCTGTCTGTCTGTATATATGTCTGTATGTATATATGTCTGTTTAGCTGTTTGTTTGTTTGAGTTATATATATATATATATATATATATATATAACTCGGTGAGTATCAATCTGCTAAGACAGTGCTCTATACCGCAGTGGCAGAGCGTAATAGTTTTGGTAGTACTGGAACTTCTTCTTGGTTGTAACTCGGAGTTTCACGCATTGTGCGATCATCAGACAACTCCCGAGTTGTCTGATGATCGCACAATGCGTGAAACTCCGAGTTACAACCAAGAAAGAGTTCCAGTACTACCAGAACTATATATATATATATATGGTATATATATATATATATATATATATATATATATATATATATATATATATATAACTCGGTGAGTATCAATCTGCTATAAGACAGTGCTCTATACCGCAGTGGCAGAGCGTAATAGTTTTGGTAGTACTGGAACTCTTTCTTGGGTGTAACTCGGAGTTTCACGCATATTGCGATCATCAGACACTCTGATGAGTGTCTGATGATCGCAATATGCGTGAAACTCCGAGTTACACCCAAGAAAGAGTTCCAGTACTACCAAAACTATATATATATATATATATATATATATATATATATATATATATATATATATATATATATATATATATATATATATATATACATATAATTTCATTCTTCTTTCGCCAATATATATATATATATATAATGTCCCCACGTTATATTACTTTTTCTATATAATTGTGTTTCAGTTGGAGCAACCAAGAGACAAAGTGAAACCAATGTGGATAACGGACATGATATGCATGCCAAACATCAATATGATAGCTATGTCATCCACGGAAAGAGATTTATGTAAGTACAAACAATATTTAATACTATCATACAAAAATGTACTGTTTTTCAGTATGTTGGTGAAAATGTAGGTGGTGCTATTGTTCCATACCAAACAATAGGTGGTGTTATTGTTCCATACCAAACAAACTAACTCTTTGTATTTCTTTATCAGGTTTTTATGACGTCAATGCAAGTAAATTTGATAAAGTATTCCAAGTGTCGGGAATGGAACATGCTCCTCTGTGTATGGATTATTGGTAAGTTAGAGTCTATCTATTTCATGTGATGTCATCCGACAGTGTCAACTATGGACTGTATCAGTTGAGAAACCCAATTTTATGTATTTCGTCAGGTCATATGTAGCAAAATACTCGCACAGTGAGTGCAATATGGTATTGATTTTACTCAACTTTAGTACGATTTGATTTACTTACTTTCCTCCAGTAACACATGAGTGATATCTCAGTGGTCATGAAATAAATGTTTCTCATGTCAAGATCTCGAAATAGCTATTACCTATAGTATTTTGCAGCCATGAACGATCAAATAGCGACATCTATACCAACGTATATGAATATATTCGTTTGTGGCGAATGAGATCTAACTTTGTATTAGAAAATGTACCTTCGATAGTGAAGCTAATCATGTCCGTGTATATATTTTTTTTACATAGAACCGATCACTAGCAAACCTTTTTCCAGTTGTATTCTTATCTATTATAAGAAGAATTTAAAATAGTAGTGTAGTTAGGATGATGATGATGATGATGATGATGACGACGATGACGATGATGATGATGATGATGATGATGATGATGATGATGATGATGATGATGATGATGATACAGATTACAACTTTACTGTTATCGTCGACTTTTGTTTATCTTTTTACGCCTTTTGTTCTAGGTATGACATAAAGAATATGAACAACGCTGTGTTAGCGTTTGGTGACTCGGGAGGCAATGTTTGTGCATTCGTGTTTACAGAAGCGTTGGGTTCGGCATTGTTTGGCTCTCAGAATGCCAAAGGAGGTAAATTCACTTATACCTAGTACATGTATTCAGTTATCTAAAGGACGATGGGTTTGCAGGGCTTTTAATTTCATCTTAAATTTAAAATTGTGTAATGAGCGGAAATTTGATTGAATGTGTATTCATGTGCTCTCAGGAGAAGTGCTAATATTTTAATATAATACTTTAGACTTTTCTGTAACCACGTTAATCATAGACCCTCATGCTGGAGTATATGAAATTATAGACCCTCCACCAACAGGGTCCATGATTTAATATGCTGGAGTATATGAAATCATAGACCCTCCACCAACAGGGTCCATGATTTAATATGCTGGAGTATCTTAAACTGAAATAATTATTGAACATGTCATGGGGTAAACGTACATATTTCAAAAATGGAAATCTTTTTATTGTTATTAGTCAATACAAACCTACGTGTTTGTTTGTTTGTTTTTTGCCCTCAGTTGGCTGTAGAAGAGTACCTTTCCATGAAATCCTAAAGGGTGGTGTGAAAGGAATACGTGCTATCAGATATCTGGTGAGTTGGTCTCTTACACGTAAACAACTAATAACATAAAACACATAAAGAAACACATTAAAGTGGATATTAAAGGTACGTGCAATCACATCCGTACACAATCCAGTAATAAACGTGACGACAACAACATAACACAAATGCGAAAAGTAAATGGTATAAACTATCTACGAACTTTGCAAAGTGAAAACAATAGTTGGAGATTAAAATCTTGAGGAAAACGCGAGCATTAAATGACTTTATACGAATGTAAACGTACTTCCTTATTGATCTGGTATTAGTTACTGTACGTCATTTCACCAAATTTAAGGACAACATTGTCACCTTGTCTTGATTCTGAATTGCTTTCTTCTTTTTAGAACGTGCACGAGGATTGGGTACGGAAAGTCCAATACTGTCCCAATTTACAGTCTGTCATTTCATGTGCTACCACGTCAGAAAACTCCATGTTCACTGGAAGTGTCGACAGAAAGAAAACGTATGTTGTGACAATGCATGATCACGCCTTTAAATTGATATCAGGTGCAGCCAACGAGTCATTTTTCTGAAATTATTACAGAAAGTTAAAACATAGCTAATAAACACTTTTTACATAATTTTACGTTTGATTCAAGATTGGAGGGGAAAGTGAAAGGTGTTCGTATCTGCCCCCCCCCCCCCTGCGATATTACACGACATGTCCTCCCGCCAGATTTGCCCTCCCACTGCCCGCTCTCCGCAATTTTCGCCAAGGTTTCCCCTCCCTCCGCTACCCTCTACCAGACAAATGGCCTCTGTCCACTATTCGTTGAAGCCCTAATGTTACATTTACTCAGGATGCTAATTGATATACAGTACTCACAACAAAACAGTTTCTTCTTCTAACATATACGTATTGACAGTTGTCATATTAGATTTTGTTGCAATCTCAATGCACTGTCTCGCCAGTTTCGATGACACACATGGTAAAAAATCAATTATTGTATTACATAATTAATTTACATCTTGTGAATATTGTAAAAAAAAAAAAAATAGTAACAAAATATCGAAAACTGCCCGCATTGCCCACTGCCTTTCCCTTTCCCCATATCTTACAGCTAAAATGTATGGTGCCCACTGAAATACCGGGCCATTTTTCCCCTCCCTCTGGCCAAGCTTGGAAAATGCCCGTCCACTGAAACATCGTGTACGAACAGCTTTTTGAACGATAACAGCTTCGTTGGCTGCATCTGTTGAATTACTGCACTACAATGGATAACAAGATAGACTGGGAATCGTTATGGAAATGTGTCTACATCTAGTCACGATCATTTATTTTATTATCTAAATATTCATTGATAATGGCTATTGTGCATTTCTCGTCCACAATTAATTGCAATATGTCAAATAATTACGGAAAAAGTATGTGCTTGCTAGTGAAGACATTAAAAGGTTGTCTGATTGTAAATGTTGTAGCAACAGCCTTCTTTCAAAAGTATGATTGTGACGGTATTGGTGTGTGTGTGTGTGTGTTGCCAACAAAGATACACACATTTATCATGACAGGTTTGCCTATATGTCAATCAACGGTAGAACTTACCTCAGCTATTGACAGTTATCAAACTACAGCTCTGAAAATAATCATTTACTTTGCTCAGGACCACGCTATTATTTGGTAACTTTGCAACAAAAAATGGAATTAAATATATATCAATTGACACAAAAGGCGTTGCTCGATAAGCAGATAGCAAAATCGTCAAAACAGTTGTGAGGATATGAACACGTGACCATGGTATTTCGACATTCACACCTTCTGTAACATTTTTTTTATCATTTCAGGGGTTCAATTTTTAGGATTCGTAAAGGCCTTCAATGTTTTGAGTATTCTAAGGAATGGAATGTCATTGGTACGTCAAACCCAAAATATAATTTACATTTATTGCTATAATGTGGAAAAATAAGAGTTTCTTTTGAATATCTCTTACATTTGTCAAATTCGATCGATAAGTCCAGAATGCTGTTATGATTTTGTCGTTCTAACGCAGACTTGTTATCACAGACAACGACGAACAAGATTAATTTCGGAGATGTTGTTATTGTTTGTCTTGCTGATGTTGTTGATTGTGTTAAAAAAAATTACTTGGTACTAATTTGGGATTTCTTCAACTCAACCCTCAACAAGTGCAACGACCATTTTGGGATTAAATAACGTGTGAAGAAGATAAGCCTACCGAAAGAATATGACACATTCATAAAATATTATTTTATTACTAGTTTAATACTAGTTACACTTTCAATATGACACGTTTGGAAAATTAAGAGTCGCGTGTTTTGTTCTTCTTTGCCAGTAACGGGTGGAATGGACCGAACAGTCCGATTTTGGAACCCGTACGTGACAACCAAAGCCACGGCTGTAATGAAGGGTCATAATTCAGCTATAATGCATATCACACTGAACGGAAACAATGGCCAAATTATAAGTGTGGCTAAAGACAAGGTATTAATCTTCTCCTTGCTTTTTTTAGCCATCTTTTAATCTTTATTTAGTTATATTTCTGCACCACATCCAGATTTTGTTTTGTTACATGCACGTTGTGAAACGCTTCGTTATCACAGATTTTGTCTTTTTCGACAGTCACATTGATACATGTTCGATTCATTTCTAATTTTATAGTAATGAAACACAGACATATATTATATATATATAATTTATTCTTCAGTGATCACGATTCAATTTGAAGAAGCAAAATTTTAACTTTTACTTACACGTGTAATAAGACCATTCACTTTCAATTCGTAATCTCAGCTCTTATGGATTATATGCTCGCAGAGAGTTGACGATCTATAAAAGGCCGTTGTGGCACTATAGGTCCGTGCCGGGGGTAATGATTGTAAAGCTCTTTGAGCACAGTTGGAAAGCCCTATATATAAAAGAAAAAAATCCTAAATTTTCAAACTTGGCATACAGTATTAAGTACGTGTAATACTCCACCATGTCTATGAGTTCACTGATCATTCTATGAAATACGGAGATTTTTGTTGTTTTACATGTAAATTCATAATTTAGCACTGTGTTAATTTCAGTTGCAGTAATTTGAATGATTAATCTCTTGTAGCAAATCAAAGTATGGGATATGAGAGACCAGACATGTTTACAGACTGTCGCTGGTAGAAATGTACATATGGGACCTCATCTCATTAACACCTTATGTTACAACCCAAGGAATGGTTCTCTTATACTTGGAACTAACATGGTACGTATGGACTTGAACTTTCAATATGAATATACACAGGGTCTGTTAATGCTAAGATCACTACAGAGTTTTGAGGTCTAGGTTTCCTATTTGTTGAACTTCATGACAAAAGCTACCATTGTAGTAATAGATCAAAACTTTGCTCACAAAATGAATAACTTACATTGTTACAACACCATTGTATCAAAATGAAGTCAACGTTTGTTACATAAACATAAATTTGAAGAAAAAAAAATTCACATACAATTTTCGGCTGCACACTAGTTTAGTCTTATTATCCATTATCGAAAAGAGTGAGCCGAGTAAATTTTTAGAGTGAGCCGAATAGTCGGTCAATCGGTTGACAAAAGACTGAAGTAGGCCAGTTTAGTGTAGAATTTAAGGTACATATCAAGGGTTTTGGGAACAAAAGTGTGTGTTGATACATTTGAAATTACAACACAGTTTTATTATTCAAATTAATCTAAACTTGTTCATTTTTTTTAATTTTTCGATGTTATTTAGTTGGGATTGTTTGAAAGGAAAGCGGACGAAGCTGAGATCGGAGAGCCTACATCACACAACAAACCTGTACGTTATTCCCTGTACAACGACTTATTTAATCAAGTTGTAAGTGCCTGTGATGATTCTATCGTCAGTGTATGGGACGTTGATACAGGAACTAAAACCATACAGTTTTCAGCTCACAAAACTATGGAACGAGGTGCCGAACGAAGTGTTGAAATCACAGCTATGACCTATGACCCGAGTAAACGTCGTCTCATCACCGGAGCTAGAGATGGTACGGTGAAAATTTGGAACTTCAATAATGGTGCTTGTCTGAGGGAATTAGAAGTGTTCGATAGTTACGAAGTAAGTTTGGTATCACATATATATAAATACTGAAAAGTATTAACGGTACCAAGTTTTCATATTTACAGCACAGATATTGGCAACATTCATCGCATTTTACTTACATCTCGTTTCCACGTGTCAATGTCTTCTTCGGTACATTGTTTGGATTCTGTTGTATCTCCTCCCCCCCCCCCTTTTATGGGTTAACTTTCAGAAAACCTTAACGCATCGAATTGAATTTAATAAGAACTAGAAGTTGGTGATTCTTGGATGATGATCATGGGTGTTTGCCTCTAAACATCGAGTTGTGGATGGTTATAAAGACAACTTAAGTTAATTAATTAAATTCAATTTAAGATTGAGAACCAAGTTTTGAATAAGTACACCCACAGTGGTTGAGTTAAAAATATTAGGTACTATAATATTCAATCTGTATCATATGTCACCGGATAATTTTCATTCATTTTCCCTGCCATTTTCAGGTAACGGGAATTGTATGTCCCAGACAGAAGATTATTACAACTGGTTGGAACAGAAGACTCACCACGTATATGTGAGTTATTTATACATTGTAATTAATTATTTGTAGAAAAATGATAGCTTGCATATTGTACATTTTTGATACAATAGGTAAGGGTTTTTTTAAATCCAAAAGAGGCGAAATGCTTCCAAAATACCTCGGTTAGAGTGTCGGTTGTTTTAAAGGAGATATGACGGATTGGCCTTTCTAAAACAAAAAGGTGGCCACCATTTACCAACCAATCAGTCACTTTTATGTTAGTCATTATTTTGGATTTCTGCAAGTTATTTTTATATAGCGCTTCGTCATATTCTGATATTTACACTTTTTTTATGTTGCAGCGATTTACAAGATGACGACGATGTCCGACAGTTACCAATCAGGCACAAAGATGACGTTTTGTCATTGGCTTACTACGGACCGAGTCACTTGGGTACGTCATCATACGATGGTGATATCATTATCTGGTCCTTAGAAACAGGTCACATGTTGTCACGTATGAATGCTATGGAAGGTACAAAGCCACAAACTGGTCGTCTAAATACGCCGGTCTCTCCTGTGCGACCGATGGGGAGAGAAAAGAGTGCCACAGGACTTTCTGAAAGAGACACTCGGAAACTAGAAACTAAAACCAGTACGGCAAGCGTTACGTCTAAGGAACCTGAAAACATGGGTTTACGCTCGATCTTAAAACAACCGAAAAGTATTGCAGAAAACGGTGAAAGTGGAGAAGAATTTAAGAATTCTGGAAAGGAAAGTGTGAAGAAGGATTTAGCTACAAATACAATACTGCCAGCGATAAACAATCAGGGACGTATAGTCGCTACGGATCCACACCAAGATAGCAGTGGTGGTGAATCCGATGACTCGAATTCATCTGACGATACTACCAGTACGAAGAGTCAGGACAGAACAGATAGTGCTCAGAGTGGGAGATCGAGTCAAGATTTCTATCGCATCAGTTCAGAAAGTTATGCTGAGTTTCAGAGAAAGCACGAAGCTTCGGTTGACAAGGTAAGAAACTTTATCTAAGCGATCATTAAGGTTACAAGGTACATAAATGCTAGGATTAACCATATTAATATTAGTCAGTTTTCGTGACAAAATTAATAATCGCGATAGCTCTCTAGTGTATGACTATGTTACCACAATTTAAATATCGATGCTTACCTTTGTTCCCTAGCCCTAGGTTATGGGAGCAGATGTTTGCCTCTGCTTTGCCACATCTCTAGTCTGGGGTTTTTGTACAAACGAGGACGAACTCATCAAAACCGACCTGTCCCACCTATTCTAAGATTATCCTAGCAGTGCAGATCGATTTTACTGAGGTCGCCCTCATCTATAAAGAGACCACGACAATACTACTACATATGGCGCTGCCACTTCCCACTAATAAGGACTTCAGGAACGCTACAAAAGTGTCCATTTTGCAGCAGAACGTTTGCCCAAGATTGTCAACTCCAGTAAGAAAGAATGGGAAAGTGGTGTAAAAAGGAAATCCATGTCATGTTGCCAGATATATTGGGTTTTTAAAGTGTGATTTTTTTTCTCTACAGATATTATTCTTACAAGCCCGAGAGCAGGACAAGGAGACTGCAACATTGATGGCTACCGGTGCTGAAGGCTGGGTACGGGCTTGGTCCATCGATCACAAGGGTGGATTGTTGGGACAGTTCCTTGCCACTCATCGAAAGAATGAATCTGTTCTGGCAATGACTACAGACTCCACTAATCAGTATCTCATAACTGGTGATACCATGGGTTACGTCATGGTAAGTATATCATAACTGGTGATACCATGGGTCCATTAAGTCGTCACCCTGTGTTGACAGAGTTTGGATCAATACATTGGACTAGTAATGTATCATGGCATGTGTAAACTTACACCCAACATGTCATCATTATAACACAACCATTTGTTGAACATTTGTACCCAAGTACTGGGTGTATTGGTATCATATCTTCAGAGAAATATATATCGCAGATATCAATCATATCATACAAACATCGATTGGTTAATTTGAGACATCACACCAAATTCAATTGGTTAATGATAATACTGATCTTATCATCTGTAGCAGCACGATAAAGTACTGTATACTGTATACAGCACAGCACATAACATGAAAGACACGATGACAGTACAGTGTTAATGCATATATGGTGGAGATTTCTTTGCATCTGAGGCGGTTTGATCATATAAATTAAGACCAATCCACCATAACCAATACGCTATTGTCATTTGTACACTACTCCTCCAAGTCACACAATACTATATTATATCGTCCCCCTAAAAGTTACATTTCGTCACCACACAGGTTTGGGATATCAGTGAGTACTGCATCAAGGAAAATGCAATTCGCAAAATAGATCATGAAACACGGGCGAGTCGTTTCCCATACCTCAAACCTGATGGACTGATGGAACTGCGCAGTAAACTGCAAACACAATCAAAGTATCAACAGAATCTACCCAAACCTCCACCATCCACAAACCCAGAAGAAACTGTAAAGGAACCCCTCAAGTTGAATGCATACCGGGCCCATCTACAGGCTGTTAATCATGTGGAATATGCTGAAGAGAAAGAATTAATCATTACATCTAGTACGGATTGTTCTGTCAGACTATGGACGTTGTGTGGACGGTATATCGGTAAGTATGAAAATTGATGAAAACTCCGATAAATAGGAGTAGTGTTTGTCTATCTATATATTTTTCTTTTTACGTATAATCATTACTTTTTTTGTCATTTTGTTTTGGTTCACAGTATCTTTGTACATTACGTCTTGAATTAAATTTACATATGAAGACAACCAAAGAACCGCTTGTTTATGATGACAGACTGACTGACTGATTGCCATTGTCTGACCATGGAAGTACAACCCAATTACACTTCCATGGCATGTCTGACCGACCGACCGACTGCATGGCTGACAGACAGACAGACAGACAGACAGACAGACAGACAGACAGACAGACAGACAGACTGACTGACTGACTGACTGACTGACTGACTGACTGACTGAGTTACAAACTGGTTGTCCGACCGACTAACTGACTAACCGACACTTAATTTATTTGATAGTTTTGAATCTGAGAGAGATTTATTGGTGGGTGGGTAGCTGATAGATTGATTGGTGAGCGGTTGAGTTGATTTGTTGGTTAGTTGGTTGGTTGGTTGGTTGGTTGGTTGGTTGGTTGACTGTCTGATTGCATATGAATGTAAGAAATGTAGACTGATGATGGGATCTAAGAGAGAATCGATAAGCTAGAATCATGTACATTTGTATGAAGTTATCCTTGTTACTCCAGTGTTGGTTGTCTGAGATACTAGTAATTTCATATTACATTGAATCTTTCAATGTCCATACCTAGTCTGTACATACACATTGATAAGGCGCCTTTGGTGATTTTTTAAGCGCATCCGTACTTTTCATCAAGTTGACCAGTTTCACCCTTTATCACATCTATAGGTACTTTTGGTCAGAAGGGTGGTTGGGATAAACTAGCAGATCCCATAATTCCTGAAAAGGTGCCTAGGAGACTACCTGGTGACGTCAAACGTGTTGCATCTGCTATCACTCTCAAAGTATTGAATGGCGGTACAAGGCCACGTTGGAAGTGAGTTGAAATTTGAAAAAATTAATTGCCATCAAAACTTACCCTTTGTGTATAACAAACACGTTTTCAACATTTACATTTCTACAGTACGTCATAAACAACGGACTAAACTAGTGACATACACATGTATGGTTAATATTTTGACACGAGGATATGCATCACTTACATACGAATCTATGACACCATTTTGTGAAAGTTATGTTTATGAAATCATATTGAAATGTATTCAGTTTTACAGTTATTCACAAGTTGGAATTTTCGTTCATCGTAGATTGAATATCCATGCGATGTCCGATGTAATCCATTTATAATCTCAACTTTTGATGTAACCTTTGATCCACTCTCTTGTTTTGCTGATCCCAAGCATACTACCCTTTCCTCGTTGTTTTGTGATGTGTAGGAATTTGTTTCTATATCATCGCAACCTGGTCCAATGCATCACATTTTCCCCATTTATTTCATTTCAGTCTTGCACGTAACATTCTACTGTTATGTGCTGCACGAAGAACTCTTGGCAAAGCTACTAACATTGACAGTCTCTTCAAACGGGTGTCTGGTGAAGAGGTGGTCGAAGACACTGATTCTAGTGAAGATGATTCCGATAAGGCAGCTGATAAGGGTGCTTCAAGTATTCTTGGCAAGTCGTACAAACCTAAAACAAGACATAAGATGCCGCCATTGTTGCCAGAAATCAGACAGAATGCTCACCAGGTAAGAGTCTATAAGTTATGGTTTGTAAATCTTCCGACCGCTAGGGGTGGTCTTTTCTATACTAGGGTGAAAACGGATTCTTTGATTCCTATACCCATGTACCAGACTGTGCGAATTTAAAACAATGATTTATCTAAGGAAGCATATAGGAGGGGAAACACTTTACACTGTTCTCCATCATTGTATATAAGTTACATGCTCTCAAGAAGTCAATCTTGTAACCACGTTGTACATAAATGGGATCGACGTTGACATTATGGTGTATTAAAGCAGACAAGGAAGGAATTTTAGTTCGAATATGTTTGTCATCATTGGCAACAATGACTGCTAATTACTGTATATGCAATTCACACACAAATATAGATACACAATAAGTTAACATAGAAATGTATACATATTGATCATGACATGTCTCTATGGCGTTCGTATTTTTCAGTTGTCCGTGTACTCCTCCTTACCATTTTGTGACTTAGATCCGGTCAGTGAACCAAAGTTACCGGCAGTCATCCAACAAATACAAGCAAGAAACCAGTCTCTCGACAATATCGAAAAAGAAGGAAGGGCTACACAGAAAGTGAAAAGACGATTACACGAGATTGTCACTAAACATAAAACTGTCCGAATTCTGACAAAAGACAATAAAGAACAAAGACCGGGCCAAGATTAACTAACATCCCAGATGCACTCTTTTTAAATAGAAATGTATTCTTACATCGATATTGAAGCATTGTTTTCATGTGAATTTTTCAAACGTATTCTGCATGTGACGTCATTTGTATCGCTGGGTATTACTTCATGTCTACAGGTGTACACAAACACTTGCAGTACTCGTTCTATCTATCTGGTAAAACTGCTATTTTCTGTGTATCTAATTGTTGATATGGATAGTTTTTATGGGGTGTAAATAAATATTGCAGTTCTTATTTCAAACTTTCAACATATCTCTCGGTTGGACATTGCAATAATGTTTCACATTGGGATTTGTAGCACAATTGTTTTTGAAAGGAAGAAGGGGAATTAAAATGTGAAAGATCTTCGAAGCACTATGTTATTGAAGTATTCTTAACCATCACTTGCCATTGGCAGAACTTAAACCTGGTATTCAGATGTAATATGTAAATGAGTCAATGTTGTTCAGTACTTGTAGTGAAATGTCGAGGAATCCTCTGTTATGTTCTCAACCGTGCTAACAACGCCAGAAGAAGATTTCATTGCCTGCACAGACCACAGACAAGTAAGAAACTTATCTGTACACAGACCACAGACAAGTAAGAAACTTATCTGTGCACAGACCATAGACAAGTAAGAAACTTATCTGTGCACAGACCATAGACAAGTAAGAAACTTATCTGTGCACAGACCATAGACAAGTAAGAAACTTATCTGTGCACAGACCATAGACAAGTAAGAAACTTATCTGTGCACAGACCACAGACAAGTAAGAAACTTATCTGTGCACAGACCATAGACAAGTAAGAAACTTATCTGTGCACAGACCATAGACAAGTAAGAAACTTATCTGTGCACAGACCATAGATATTCTTGGTCCCCCAAGGTATATGCACAGACATAAAAAGCACCTTAGTCGAGAGAAGAATAACTCGCTCAAGGATTATAACGTATTTTATGACTTTGACTTGGCGCAATTGAACTCTTGACAACTTGAAATATAACACGGGCATTTCAACAGACTTATTTGTATTATTCCATAAATCAAGAATACAACATGAAAACACGACGTGGTATATACTCTATGATAAATTAATATAATAATGCCGTTGTGTGTTTTATTTACAAAAATGTCAATTGTTATCATTATTATAACACTCAATTTTGACACGAGCTTACAAACAAAAACAATCACTACATATGAAAACTAAAGCGACTAAAAACAAATACTTTGTTCAGGTTTCGAATTAATCTATATTTTCGTCAACTTGTATAGTATACATACAAGATGAAAAATTAGAGTATCTCATTACTTGCAATACCACTGTTTCAAAAAAGAATGGACGGTATCTTAACGAATAAGGCCGACCAGATATAAATGCTACAATCACACAATGGAAACATGGCTTTACAAAATTCCCTCTCAACGGGGTGTAAGTAAAAGAAATTACATTGTTTCAACAAGTACAACGAACTTATTAAACTCTGGTATTAAGTGAAAAGATAACGAACTAGTATGTACTAAACACGAGAGGTGGTAATAAATAAAAACTTGTGGAATCGCCGACGTTCAGACTACATACACGTGTAGTGTTCAACGTTGATATCTTTGAAAACACTTTAAAAAAACAAATATTTACAAACTAAATTTATCCAAAAGAAAATATGAAAGAAGTCTCCATTACTTGTGGAATGCATATTATTCGAATTCCAAACCATCCACCATTCGCTTTTTGCAAAATTTGTACCAATTTGTAGTCACGATCACTATAGTTACTACAACATTGTCACCTCGGACATACCACAACGACTGACTTCCTGCATCAATTATATAAATTATCTACACTAAAAACCAAATCACCGTGACACATAAAGGAAAAGTGGAAACTCCTGGGAGAGTTTCTAAATTCTAGATAGATATAATGCCGTCCATATTGATGTAGACGGAATGGTTCCGCTATTGCACGCACGTGCTGGGAATCACACTCTATATAGCGCCCTCTCACACGAAATTCCCAAAAGGCCACTTGCTAGGTGACTAGGACTTTGAACTATAATAGTTACACTTCCTGATAACTTAGGTCAACAAAGGGAATAAAATGCCTGGGTTTGAACTCTACTGTCAAACTTAATTCTAATTCATTCATTTTATGTTGTTTCCTGAGACGTAATGGACACTAGGCCAGGTAAGTCGAAATTGTATATTATATACAGGTGATTGAAACATAGCTTCTAAATGAACTCATATTGTGAGAAAATTCACACCACGTAGAACAAATACACATATTGTTACATACCTATCTGTTTTACATAGATGTGATGTGATTGAATCCAAACGATGATATCAGCAACCACCTGTTGCATTGAGTGCATTTGAACTACTATACACGTATCGTACATTTTACGGCTCTTTCTGGCCTCACTTTGGTGCAATTAAAGCATATATACAAGTCTTTCTTATCAGCTTTGATATTCAATGTCTCCTGCTTTTAAATGTTTTAACCATACTAGCAAGCTCGCTGAGTCCCTCGTAAATGCCGCCACCATTTGTAGCCACAGCGCCTTGTACATACCAAGGGTTGTCACGCAGTGATCTGAGACCAAGGGCTTCTATCAACTCTGCTGGACTACTGGCACCTATAAATCAATACAATTCGAATAAAACAAACTTTAAAGTCAATCTCAGTAACTGTATATTTTATCATTTTCAAAACTCTCGTTATTTGGAACACTCATCGGAGCTCGTTAGTTATTACTGATAGACCGGCTTGTGATAAGGGTATGCTATTCATACAATCACTGCAGCACTTGATAACATAAAGGCTTTTCCCAAACATTACCAGGTCACATATGTCAATTTGGTGGCTCCTAGTTGTTTACTGGTACTCGTAACTCGTATTACAAATTCCATATGTTACGTATAATTTAGGCCTATATAGTGTCATTATGTAGAGAAAATTAAATAAGATACAAACAACACTTGTCAAAATATACCTAGTCATTGCAGCTATTTAATAATTCACACTAGCGTACCCCACCCCTTTGCTATCATTCCAATGTATAGGGTGGCGTGTTATTGAGCATATTTGTATGTATGTATGTATGTATGTATGTATGTATGTATGTATGTATGTATGTATGTATGTATGTATGTATGTATATATATATATATATATATATATATATATATATATATATATATATATATATATATATATATATAAGTATAAGAAATGACTGATATATAAGACAACTGCAGGAGTAATCAGTCCAAATGTCAGTTTTATTTAGCTGTGTATGGCTTTAAACCAAACATAAAGTTCAGGCCAACCTACACAGATCAGTTTGTAGGAATTAATTCTTAGATAGAGATACGGTGATATCCCATCAACCCTATAACCGCGTTCACATTAGAAATCACGTGTATATAGAGTTAACAGTTGGCAATAAGAATAAGAATGACAGTAATGAACCTAGACTGTAAGTGTAAGATATGTCGTGTCGCTCCGCCCGGGCGCCCTCGCTGGCCTGCTCTCTCTCTGACTGTAGATTTCGGGTAGAAATATGAGGGCAACTTCACAGGAGAGGAGTTGACCGATGTGTGGGGGCGCCCCGTCACGGCTTACCTTACAGACTAGAACCCTGCGTTGATTATAGTGTTCAACTCAAAATAATTGTAAAATTAAGGAGCTGTAAATACTAAATAAATGTATTCTGTGACCATGAGTATAGTTGGAATAATGAAACTCATACATGTACATACCTGGTAAGTCTTGTTTGTTAGCAAGTACAACGACCGGAGCACCTCTTGTCATCTCGTCACTTTCTAGAATACCAAACAACTCTTCCTTCGCTTCAGAAAATCGTAGACGGTCAGAACTGTCTACCACGAATATGAGACCTATTTAATAAAGAAAGAAAGACGCTGTTTTAATATGTTGAATCATCACATTGGACCATGAACAGCACAACAACGTGGATAAGGGAGCCTTCAGTAATTACCGAAGACGAAGAACAATGTAGACTGTCACTGTTCTATTATGTTTGGTGATTGATTATAGTGACAGACAGACAGACAGACAGACAGACAGACAGACAGACAGACAGACAGACAGACAGACAGACAGACAGACAGACAGACAGACAGACAGACAGACAGACAGACAGACAGACAGACAGACAGACAGACAGACAGACAGACAGACAGACAGACAGACAGACAGACAGACAGACAGACAGACAGACAGACAGACAGACAGACTGACAGGCACATATATTCATGATACAACGAAAAATTATCTGTCTTACCATCAGTACCGGTATAGTAATGTCTCCACAGAGCTCTGATTTTTTCCTGGCCGCCAACGTCCCACACAGTGAATTCAAGACCTTTCTTTGGTCTGACGGTCTCTACGTTAAAACCAATGGTTGGTATAGTAGTAACGGTTTCGTTTAACTTTATCTTGTACAAAATCGTTGTTTTACCTGAAATGAGCAAAATGGACTGTTATGAGGATACGACGCAAATGCAATTACCAGGATGAAACCTGCTTTTTTCAAGTTGTTCGTTGATATCATCCTAGACTCGGATAACTTTGAACTTTGGTACTTAGGTCTACAAACGAACGAACCAAAGGGACACATTAAGGAAGATAGCGTTTTTTTCATCACTTCACTTTTAAAGTGAGAATGCGAGCATTCATCAAAAAGTTGAAAGTTTGAAATCGGGGTAATACTTGCAAGTGTTGATCGTTCAAACTCACAGGCTATATAGGCACATAATGTAACATTACGAGATAAGTTAATTTTGAACACCTTATGATGCCACTTCTCGATTTCTAAAAGAACGCTTATTGATAGATTCTGTTACAAATACAATTTACTTTAGATCGAAATACATGATAACTCTGATTTTGTACAAATGAGTGTACCAGAGATAGGTCTAAAGGTGTTCTCGAGCGGACACACATATACACTAGACAGAAAAAAATAAAATGTTGCACTTACCAGCTGCATCTAAACCAAGCATTAAGATACGAGCCTGTGAAGTCGACCAGTTACTGATGGCGTCCGCAATTTTTGATAAATAAAGTCCCATGTTATTTTGTTTTGAAACGGTATCCAAGGAAATGTTCAAAATAATGGTAATGTAATGAATGATGATAAAAAATATTGAAGTTGTCGATATCTCAAACTAACTTGTCAAAAGTCGAAGTTGCTTCTTAGCGCTCCGAAAGAAAGTGACTTTATTAGTAGTTCAAGCCTGTATTTATGTGTTTCGCGTCATGATGTGGTTCCCTACACGTGGCCGGTAGAGTCAGACAATAACACGTTGGCGGTATTGACAGTGCAGTGTTGTCAACAAGCCCTTGATTACATCACGCACAACTCTGGCACAACTGTTCTAAAAATAACTAGTATGGTGACGTCATTGACTTCGAACACAGCACCCGGAAGTATATGACTTCGTCCCAGGAATCCATCAAAAGTGGTACAGAACAAATCAGTTATTGATTTGAAACCACTGAAAATGAAATAAACATGTGTATAAACTGGTTATCAGACGAGGAGAGAAGGTTGTAACCCGGAAATGTGATAGGGCCTCCAGTCACGTGACTGGAACCGCCATCTTGATTTTCTATGGATTCGTAATCGAAAGCAAAATCGTAAGAAAATGTCGGAGAGCTACGGTAGGTGATTTTGTAGGTGAAATTCAAATGAGGCATATGGATATTTTATCAATCACCCCTTCAATCGATTCAAATTTTACCAGAGAAGGGCGAAGATGAACGTACACATTGTAACTGAACGTTGTCACCATCTTCTCACTCGCGATTCCCAATGGAAAGTGTGTTGTTTAAAATGTTATTGTAATGAGCTTTGAAACGTCGGTAACGTTATGTTGAATCACGTAGCCAACGCTGACTGTGAATATTATTATGTGAGATTTGATAGAATGGAATGGCATTTCAAAAGAGAAATCGCGTACGAACGCATTTATATATAGTTATGGTGTTTCGCGTTGATGATATGCACCCCCCCTCCCCCCGTCATCACCATCATCATCATCACCACCACCACCACCACCACCATAATAATAATGAATTAATGCCTATAATTCTAAGACTTCGCTTATAGCAAGTTATACTATATTCTCCCCCGCAGTTCATGCGAACAGTCATTATTTGCACAGGGTGTACATGTACACCAATACTTAACATCAACAGAAATTTGGGAGATTATTAAAACCCAGGGTGTTAACCAATATTCCATACAACTTTCCATTTCAGCTTAGTTACACATAACATATTTTGATTTTAGTAATCCTCCTTTGGAATTGATTCTGTAAATATGTTTATATGATATGTTTTAACTTGTGGTATTTGTCAAGTTGTGCAAGAAGTGGTGGCCTAGAAATGTAATAAAATGTATGCTATTAGTATTACTGTTCATTCAGTTTGAGTTATTAGTATTGGATTTTGTATGCTTAAACAAGTCACTTGCAATTGATGCAGACAATGTTATTCCAAGTTGGGTTTTGTGGCATGTCAAGTTCTTCTCCTCACTTTAATTGTTGTCTGTTATGTTTTATACAGAAGAAATTCATTATTTAATGTCATATTGATTGGCAAGCATAAAATGTTGTGTGTGTGTGTGTGTGTGTGTGTGTGTGTGTGTGTGTGTGTGTGTGTGTCATCTATACATGGTTTTTTTTTAAATTGTTACATCAGGATATTGTTACAGTTTCAACTCTTGTAGATATTACCTACTTTCCACCTTATTAAAAAAATGTGAATTTCTTGTCAATAGCCTCACAAAATGTTAATAAATGAAAAGAAGGGACTGATGTAGACTCACCTCAGGACTGGTATAGGAATGCTCAGAATGAGTACAAATGTAGGATTTAGATTATGACATGGTGCAGAGAGTATATTCTGTATGGTACTGTGTCAGGGCTCCCTCACCTATCAGCTTACCCCTCCCTCTCAGAAGTGAAAGCTGATGAGAGTGAAATGGTACTAAGTACCTTACAGTCTATATAGAGAGTGGTGACAGCAGGAAAAAACATTGAAGACTGCAACACTGATTTGCAAGTATTGTAATATTTATAGCCAAGTTTAATAGCTTAGTGACAATAAAATGATAATAAAATAATTACATGGTTACACAAAAATGGAAGTACACTTGCCAGGTAATAATCAGAACAAACTGACTACAACTTCAGCTGACATAGCGGTGTTTTTGAATAAAGAAGCTTCAGAAATATAAACAACAAACAAGAACTGTATAGCTTGAGGACAGTAATAAACATGTACATTAATGTCACCAAATTTTGAATGATTAAGTGAAGAACTATTACATACATCAGGAGAACAAATGGTTGCCATGGCAACTTGTGAAAACTATTATCCATGTCCTCAGGAATGAATTTCAGACACCACTTAATAGACGAGTTCATTTGACTTACAGAATTTGTAACACTAGATTATATGAATTTTGTATTTCACTGTCATAAAAGACAGTAGGGAATTCTTGATAGTGACATTCATTTGAGCAGAACTTTTGGTGGATATCTTTGATATTGTAGGTTTGAAGATATAATCATGGTATAGAAATGATTCAATCAGACAATTCAATAAAAAACATTCATTGAAAATTCAAAATTAATCTTGCAAGTTATTATCCATATGCAAACATACAATTGATATAATTTAAACAAATAATTAGCCATGCATAAATTAAAATTAAGCTACATGTAACTGATCTAGTCACCTGTTATTACATTAAGAATTACTTGAAGCATATTGACAGCTGTGTAAACCTTAAAGTTGACAGGTTTGTACTTCAGTGTGAGAGGATAATGATGCTGTCACTATCCCTCATAGGTTGTGGCAAGACTAGCTAAGTGTCATCAGTTCCAGTAAAAGAACAAAATTCCAGTCCACTTTACTTGTCATAATGGGTATCAAGTTCTCTTGTTAATTAAATATGAACCAAATTACATTAAACGATCTACAATATAACTTGCCTAAGTACCATAATGACTTTACTGTATAGGAGTCAAATTGTGAATACTGGTGAGAAAAAAAAAAAGAGAAGATTTATCACTAAGATAGTGAAGTAGCTGTGAATTGACATGCTTTACTATGATTTTACATTGAAACTTCCTGCATTGACATTTAATAGTTACTATCACTGTGTACACACTCAACAACATCCTTTTCTAATTAGTGTGCCATGTGTTGATATCAAATTACAGATTTCCTCTTCAAGTTTCTGGTTATTGGCAGTGCTGGTACTGGGAAGTCATGCATATTACATCAATTCATTGAAAATAAGTGTAAGTCCTAATATAAAATGTTCTGTGGCTTAGCTGTTACAGTATTGTGATGGTGTGTAGGTGTGTATGGTGTGTATGTACATGTTTATGATACAATAATTCTACCTGTATATCAGTTATGATACATTATGAGTCATGTTCACATTTGTGCTCACTTTGTAGTTTGGGTTTTTTTGTTGCGACATCTAGAAAGAAAATTTCAAATTATTTTGTAAGCATGTAGTGTGATGCATATTATTTGAACTAACTGGTCATTTTTTGAGTCTAGACAATTTTTATGAAATTTGAATTTTATTTTTTTTGCTGTACATTGTACACTAGATTAATGTAACAATGACTATATCATTGCGATATTGTGCAACTATGTAGATGGCATTGTTTTGTGTTGGAGTAACCATAATTCATTTCAGGCAGTTGTGTCATATTCTACCCAGTTGTGTAAACAGTGCAATTATAGGGTCACATCCTGCCATACCTACATGTAAGTCATCCAAGCAGATTTGTTTTATGGCAAGGCAGGTGTTATGTGGTTGTACACTCTGCCCTGCTTAAAATATCGTCTAAACCCCCTCTGATTGGTTGGCTAAACCCTTTAGAGGTTGAAATGTGATTAATAATACCAATCAATAGCATTGATACTAATAGAAAAAAAAAGCTGTATAACCCAGAAAGGAAATATGAATAACAAATTAATGGATGAATAAATGGAATGAATAGATTTTCTCAGGGCCAAATTTGTAATCAATATATGAGTGTTTTATTTGAATAATTATTAGTGTTGTAATGAGTATAGAATTAAGATTGTGTCATTACCTAACAATTAATGTGACATATCTCAACAGTCAAACAAGAATCCAATCACACAATAGGAGTTGAGTTTGGTTCCAAAGTTGTCAATGTTGGTGGAAAATCAGTGAAATTACAGATTTGGGATACAGCAGGACAAGAAAGGTTTAGGTAAGTATTTCTGTGTGTAACTTGGCTCTATTATAGTTGTATTTATTTATTTATTTATTTATTTATTTATTTATTTATTTATTTATTTATTTATTTATTTATTTATTTATTTACTTATTTATTTATTTATTTATTTATTTATTTATTTATTTACTTATTTATTTATTTATTTATTTATTAGTATTGTGTAGCTGTCTGTGGAAAAACTGAAATCTTTCTATGTTTAAGAATTTTGATCAGAGTTATTACTGAGGATGATTTTGTACAAAAATTGAATTGTTAAAAGGAAAAATCCAGTCAGCCTTATTTCTGTCTTTCATACACTTGTATTGATTAAATGCTATCAACATACATATGATTTGGGATGATAAAATAGCACCTCAGGTAACTTATTCAACTTTGAATCTTGAAAAGGAGTCCTACTACACTTGCACATGTTCAGATTTCCTACAAAGTTTTATGGGAAAACCTCTTTTGAAGACTTTGTTGTTATATGTATGTCTAGACAAATACAAAGACTGGTGTGGAAATGATCATTTGTTTATTTTTCTGTGTATGTTCTTTTAGGTCTGTTACAAGGAGTTATTATAGGGGAGCAGCTGGAGCATTACTTGTATATGACATAACAAGGTAAGTTGAACTTAACTATACTGCTAAATGTCAGACGCAAGTATTTGCTTCAGCAGGATACCTTTCTGGTAATTGATGAACATGACACAATCAGTAACTGAGATCCAACGTTCAGGTAAAGAAAAAATATGTGATGTACTGAACTTGTCTCTCCATACAGGTGATATGTATGTATGCCTTTAGGTGGATAACAAACAAGACAAAAACTGAAAATGCTGCTCTTGTAAAATAAGTTACTACACCCTTATATTATGAATGAAAACGATAATAACACACATGTTGTGAATCTCGCCATACATGTGTGAAGCTCATAGAAATAGCCAGGAGATTGATAACATACTTTTAGCACACTTCCAGTTAAAGTTATTCCTGTTCCTATAGGCATCACCACACATGGTGAAATTTCTACAGGTGTACTTGGTATCTATCATTTGACATTGTTGTATTGATTTCATTTCAGTCGAGAAACATACAATGCACTGACCAACTGGCTGACAGATGCTAGGACACTTGCAAGTCCTAATATTGTCATTATATTATGTGGAAATAAGAAAGATTTGGACGCAGACAGAGAAGTTACATTCTTAGAGGCAAGCCGATTTGCACAGGAAAATGGTAGGTGTTAGTTGTATCAATGGTGTATATCAGCTATATCAGAGTTTTGTTTTGTTTCTGGTTAAATTTACAAACTCTTAAAGGGGAAATAAAAGCATTTTCGTAAACTGGATTCTGAAGAGCCATTTCATGATTTTACATCACCTCCAATTATTTGCGATTTCAGAGAAACATTGTTGAACTTGGGCATTTATATAGAGTATCTTTGCTATGGGCTATTGCATCATGGGAGAGGCCAGAAATACATTTTCCAATGGTTGAACACTGAATATTCATGACAGCTGTTTCACACTGAAGTGTTTAGCACTTTTACTCGTGTAAAGTGACTGGGAACGCGTGTATATGTCATCTACTTACCACCCTCAGCTCAAAACACTGTTAGTAGAATAGACAATTATATGTATTAACGTATATACCATATTCCAATACTAACATGTCTCTTTATCTCGTTATCATAAATGCTTTTCCTTGGGTTAACATATGCACTTCATTCCTATCATAACATGTCTGTTCATCAAGTTATCATATCTGATGAGAGATTTTGATATGTTATTTTTCAGAAATGATGTTTTTGGAGACCAGCGCCCTCACAGGCGAAAATGTTGAAGAGGCTTTCTTAAAATGTGCAAGATCAATTCTCAATAAAATAGAATCAGGTAAGTGTGTATGTAACAAGAAATATCAGCTAAAAATACAACCTCATGCTACAGTGTAAGAAGGTTATGACAGAAGGGGCTAAATGCTATCTACTTTCTTTACAGGAGAACTTGACCCTGAGAGGATGGGATCTGGAATTCAATATGGTGATTCATCACTACGCAGGCTTGCTCGGACACCTGCCAAGACCAGAGAACAGTGTAACTGTTGAGAACTATCAAATCAAAATTCTTATCTACAAAGTCCGAACTTTTTTCTGCCGTGTTCGTTAGTAACATGCTGATTTACATGGACATTACCAAAAAACACGAAAAACATGAATGAGGATACAGAAAGTATTTTTGTTCTTTAGGATTTCCTTTCTCAAGTATTCGAGAAAGGTAAAACATATTTAATGTATTTTACAGATTGTTTTAGTTAAAACAAGGGCAGTAGTGAACATGTACATGTTAACATTATTATGTCATGGATATCTGCTATTAAGGACTTGCATGGTTTTGTCACCATTGCTGTGAAAAGTGTATGTTATACATGTTGTACATGTCATTTCAGACTCGTAGATAGTCCAGTTACTTTTTGGTGATGACTGAATGAATCCTACTTGTACAGAGTTTGTGTAGTGGTGCAAATGTGCCTTGTTCAAAATACATACTATGTAAATTACACAACTCTGTGGTACTTGTATATGCTTCAAATGTAGACATTGTACTATTTTTTTTTTTAAATTTTATTTTCAAGTACAGTTTGTAGATGCTGGCAAATTCTTTACAGTTGCACTTTTTTTCAGAGCCACACAGTACAGGAATGGTATTGTACTGTGTGAATATTTCCACTTGAGGTATTTGTAGTCCTAATACAAATTGTAATATGTACAGTAATATGAAAGAATTTTTTGGTCTGTCAGTTTTGGATGAAAAAAAATATGCCTCCAAAGTTGCCTCAATGTATTTATTTACTAAATACATATATATCCAAGGTATAACAGTTACAAGACAATTTGATTGCTGTAGTTTGGGTTAAAAGAATGCAAGTCAAAGGTGGCCTATTTCAGATTGCATTTATGAAGTTGTTCTAGCAAAGACTGCGTGTAAATAGTTCACGTCATCTACCATTTCTTCATTCAGATCAAATGATTGGTTACCATGGGAATATGGTAAAACTGGTGATACCCATCATCAGATCAGGGGCAGAGTTTAGCATTACATTAGATCACTATATCAGTTTCTATAGCTATAGCGTTAAGGTTTTAGCATTTAGTCATGGAAGTGTAAACAACAGCTGTAAGACAATCACTAAAAAAGTTTAACAGGATTGTAGTCTAACATATTTTATATCATCATTGCAAAGTATGAAGAGTTGAAGTCTTAGACGTGTATTCCAACTTATATTCATAATTGGGGAAACATTCCAAATTTGGCTGAAGGCTGATTTTTGTGAAAACATATTCTGGGATTTTTGTTTAGATAAAGGACCTCTTAGAAGGTATCAATATTTCTAAAAAATCTGATAACCTGTAATTTTCACACCCCATCTCATTCCCCAAGCTGTAATATTTGAATCGCAGAGCAGTCCAGCTTTGCACTTCAAAATGTCAGTTTTTCCTGAGCTCTTTACAGACATACAAACCATTCATCTGCAATTAAGTGTAATGCCTGTATCATTCAAATCTTGCACAAAAGATAAACTATTAAAGTGTGCATGTGTAGAATTTACGTTATTTTGCAACTTGACTAAATGCAGCTGTTTTGTTTTGAAATCATTTTGTATAATGTATGAAAAAGTATGCAACATGGATACTCTATTGTCAGGGTGTAATTTTTCGTGAAAATATGCATGTTTACATTCTCCCAGGCCTTGACCTTTGAGGTCAAATGTCCAAACCATGCACAACACAGATGCTACATGTATATAACAATAATGTACTGGGTATGACTTCTTTATGTTAAACATGAATCAAGCATGGCAGGCTATGGGTACATAACATGTACAAAAAAGAATTCTACCAAAATACCCCATAGAGTGCGTCATCTTCAAAGACTTGTCATTTGCTGTACCAAGAAGAACAATTATTATTATATTCTCTGATTGAAATGAGACATTATAAAAAGAAGTTTTACTGTGTTTTATATAGTCAGTTTATCACAAAGTCACCCACCCTTTGAATTAGTTCAAACTGATATATAGTATAGTGTTTTTACATGTCTTATGTTATATATTCATTCATTTATTGCCAATTTGATAGTCAATATGTACATGTCAATGAATGACCACATAAGACAAAAGGAGAAACAAAATGGCAATTTGGAGTCCAAAATATTGCAAATAGCATACCTGTACAAGGGATGTTAAGGGGGCTGAGGGCATAGCATACCTGTAGGAGGGATGTTGGGGGGGGGGGGGGGCTGAGGGCATAGCATACCTGTAGGAGGGATGTTAGGGGGCTGAGGGCATAGCATACCTATAAATGATGTGTGTGTGGGGGGGGGGGGGCTGAGGGCATAGCATACCTGTTTGAGGGATGTTAAGGGGGCTGAGGGCATAGCATACCTCTATGAGGGATGTTTGGGGGGGGGGGCCTGAGGGCATAGCATACCTGTATGAGGGATGTCAGGGGGCTGAGGGCATAGCATACCTTTAGGAGGGATGTTAGGGGGGGGCTGAGGGCATAGCATACCTGTAGGAGGGATGTTGGGGGGGGGGGGGGCTGAGGCCATAGCATACTTGTAGGAGGGATGTTAGGAGGGCTGAGGGCATAGCATACCTGTATGAGGGATGTTATTTTACATATAGCAATTTGTTATTTTATTTTGCCAAGTACTAGTTTAAAATTAAATATTTAGTGCCACAAAACACTTCATATTGTGTCAAAACCAACATGGATTACTTTGTTAAATTAATGCTACATTCTCCTAGACCATATCTACTTTCTCCTAGACATCTATCTCTTACCCACAAATGAAAATTTCATCACAAACCAACATTTTCATTTCCCTGTTGTGAATTCACTATCTTGTTTTCATAGATGTAAGAACAGGTCTGTACAGTATTATGATAGCAGTGTGTGTTTGATGGAAGAGTGATTATAAACTGTACCCTTCTAGTCCTTGTACATACCAATGTATATTGTATGAAGTCAGTGAATATTGAACACACTGGCTGTGAATGTGTGAAAAGGAAAAAAATATCAAATTAACAATTGTCAAGTGCAATATTTATCTCATGAGACAACGTGTATGAAGTAGTAGTATTGTTCAAACTGAGTGATTCTTCTCATCATAAACTTTGTGTATGCTATCCTGAAGAAACAAGTACATGGCCCTCGGATTTCTTTCTCATTTTTTTTCTTTTAACTTTGTTTTGATAAAGATTAAATCTAGTTCAAAATAGTTGCTAAGTCTTTAATTACCTGTTGAACCAACTAGAGACTTTGTGACTTTCTGCTTTGAATCACAGTCTGTGAATGAATGATTGACAGTATGTTTATGTCAGTCTCTCTTTAGTACTGTCAGTCAAATACAAATACTTATACAGAATGACTGTTCTTTCTTTCTCTTGGAATTTCTGTCGCCAAGTCACTTTATTGTAATATAAAGCTATAATGGAATCTACTATGTATACACTGATGTATTTTGGGATGTTTTATATAGTCTCCTGATATTTTGTCTTTACTACTTCATATCTCCGTGTTTGTAGCATTTGTTCATTTTTTTGTGAGAAATTAAAGAATACAGTCATGTCATTAAATTGTGTTTTGCCTTTTGTTACTATGTAACCAGCGGTCCACCATAAATGTAAACAAGTGAAACAATAAGACATGCCAGAGAGGGCAGTATTACAACTTATTGCATGCTGTATGTTTTAATACCACAGTGAGATATCCAGGCTCAGGAGGTAGCCGATTTACTGGCTGATCTGTGAATTGGCTGCATCAGTTTGTTGACAATAAATTAGTGAAGCTATCACAGATTCTGCTAGTAGACATGCTTAGCATCATAAAATGTTTGTGATATGTCAGCCCAAGGGAACATAATCAAGAGCAATAGAATTATTTTTAGAGGCTTCAACCAATACAAAATTTCATCACATTGAATACTTGGTTCAGTTAAGTGTTCTTCATCTGTGCCCTCGCAGGTAGCTAGAATACTATTATATGACTAGTGGCCACACACACACGCACGCACGCACGCACGCACGCACGCACACACACACACATACATACATACATACATACATACATACATACACAGACATATCACCATGCCTATAGCACTACTGAACCTCAGTTACAGTTGTGCTAAAAATGTGAGATTCAGATAAGATTTTCTATTACACCCTGCAGGGTTAGATGTTGGAAGGCGGTGATCACGTGCAATAAAACAAATGATACAAAACATGGAAATAGAAGTAAATGAAGACATTTAGCTGCTTTCACCACATCAGATTTTAATCAGATTTAGTTCAAAATGGAGAAATACATACAGCATTGTTATGAAACAACAGGCCTCTTCCCTGAGCTTCTTGATGGCACTGTCCAACTGTACTGTGCCATATTCCATTGCATCAGCCACAGTCCCTCTGTCACAGAGGGACTGTACATCAGCATAAAAATTAGTCTTGCTGCTAGACATTCAGGTTTTGTTCAGATATGATAAGCGAACGAAGTTCACAGTGAGGGCTTGCCCAAACATCTTCACATTCCATTGAGATGACATATGGCTGTGGGTTCGACCACTCTTCTTTTTTGTCTGTGGGTTTGGACCATGTATGCATATATAATATGTTAATATATTCAATAACCAATGACCTCTATAATGCTAATGCTCTATAATACTTATGTCCAATATCAAGTAATGAATAACAAATTACTAACTATTATGTCTTATCAGTTTATGGTAATTGTTAGTTTGATAAGTGTGTAGACATTGTCATTCACACATTTCACTTAAGGCATTGGTGGTTATTTTTACAAGCCCCTCCTTAAGCTGAATATGCATGAAAAAAATAGCTATTGTCCTCTTTGTGCTTGTCACTATGCAGTTCTCTGATTGGCAGTTATTTATATCCCTGAACTGCAGAGATGACTTTTGCTCCATCCTCGATAGTGATGTTCGATCATGTGTCGAATTCATAATTCTATCGGAAGAACATCCAATGTCTAGCAGCTAGACTACATAAAAATGTGCTCTGGCTTGTGAGATTGTGAATATATAGACAATATAACACCATCCATTAACACAGGTGAATATAGAAAATATAACATCCCATTAACACAGGGGTGGGGGTGAATGTAAATATAACATGAATACAGACAATATAACATCATCCCATTAACACAGGTGAATGTAAATGTCATGACTCATAACACACAAGAAACTAATAGACATCAATAATATAAGCAATTGAATTCTTTTTTAATCACTCTGTTAAAAAGTTTAAAAGGTTTATGCACAATACACAACTAGAATCTATTACATTTTGTACATTTCAGTATTCTCTATATATTGTAAACATTCTACTCGCATTCAACTGTCAAGTTCTAGGTAGTTCTAGGAGACCCTCCACTGTCTATGGTTAGACTAAAATCATTGGTATTCTGATGATCTTGCATGTTGCACGGATTATCAGTACCACCAGTGACTTTATGCAGAGATTATCAGTACCACCAGTGACTTTATGCACTGATTATCAGTACCACCAGTGACTGTATGCAGAGATTATCAGTACCACCAGTGACTGTATGCAGAGATTATCAGTACCACCAGTGATGGTATGCACTGATTATCAGTACCACCAGTGACTGTATGCAGAGATTATCAGTACCACCAGTGACTGTATGCAGAGATTATCAGTACCACCAGTGACTATGCAGAGATTATCAGTACCACCACTGACTGTATGCAGAGATTATCAGTACCACCAGTGATTGTATGCAGAGATTATCAGTACCACCAGTGACTGTATGCAGAGATTATCAGTACCACCAGTGACTGTATGCAGAGATTATCAGTACCACCAGTGACTATACACAGATTATCAGTACCACCAGTGACTGTATGCACAGATTATCAGTACCACCAGTGACTGTATGCACAGATTATCAGTACCACCAGTGACTGTATGCACAGATTATCAGTACCACCAGTGACTGTATACACTGATTATCAGTACCACCAGTGACTGTATACACTGATTATCAGTACCACCAGTGACTATACACTGATTATCAGTACCACCAGTGACTGTATGCACAGATTATCAGTACCACCAGTGACTATACACTGATTATCAGTACCACCAGTGACTATACACTGATTATCAGTACCACCAGTGACTATACACTGATTATCAGTACCACCAGTGACTGTATACACTGATTATCAGTACCACCAGTGACTGTATACACTGATTATCAGTACCACCAGTGACTATACACTGATTATCAGTACCACCAGTGACTGTATGCACAGATTATCAGTACCACCAGTGACTGTATACACTGATTATCAGTACCACCAGTGACTGTATACATAGATTATCAGTACCACCAGTGACTGTATACACTGATTATCAGTACCACCAGTGACTGTATACACTGATTATCAGTACCACCTGTGACTGTATGCACAGATTATCAGTACCACCAGTGACTGTATACACTGATTATCAGTACCACCAGTGACTGTATACATAGATTATCAGTACCACCAGTGACTGTATACACTGATTATCAGTACCACCAGTGACTGTATACACTGATTATCAGTACCACCTGTGACTGTATGCACAGATTATCAGTACCACCAGTGACTGTATGCACAGATTATCAGTACCATCATTACATGAATGAAGTACTACAAATAAACTCTCCAGCTTTGCTGGTTTAAAAGCTATTTGTCATAATTTCTTGATGCTTTTTATCAGTTTGCCTGTTAAAACTGCTGGGTTTGCATGTCTGTGATTCTGGATCTGTAACTTCACCAGCTCTTGTCTACTATCCCATGTAACTGTGTGATTAAGTTAACCACACCCCCAAAGCCATTACCAGCATACTTATACATTTAAATTTACGTAATTACATGTACATTTATCACACTTTATGTGTTACATTGGCACCTGTATTCATTGTACTAGCCTGTGTTTATCAACATGTCATGAATTAATTTGAATAATCATAATCAGGCATATGTAATCAGTGCCCACTGTGATGCCCCACCTCAATGTAAAAAGCTTACTGGGCAAGAGTAGATCAAGTGGGATAGTAGTGGGGAGCCAGCAAAGTTATATTTCCAGTGCTGTTGATAGGCTGAAGCACACATCTAATTATGTAGGGGTACTCATTTCAATGAGGTTTCTATGTAATATCGTTTTGAGTTATGCAATAATTATGGATTTTGAGCAACAAAATGGCCACCATTTACCACACATAACTAAGCTACTTTTGAGGATGCTAGACCAAAGGCAAGAGGTGACAACAATCTGGCCTGCATGTCTGCACACAGGTACTGTCATCACCTTTCACATTTATTCAGTAACCTTCCGAAAGCACACACCCAAAGTTTTACTCCAAAACTAGCCAATATTCTTCTCAACTCATACATTATTTGAATATATACCTGGCTCTTTTAGTCTAAGTTTCTCAGTAACAAAACAAGATACATACATGAAAGACTCTTAATAGTCCAGTGCAAGTGTCATTGGAAGCTTTAACTGCTGTATGTTTTTGTGCACATTTTTGTTCTATATATGTACATGGGGGCTAGATCATACCATTTTTCTGTGTTGTTTTTGTTAAACATGAAGAGTTACACACATAATTGTACCATATATATGAATCTATGAAATAAAGCATATGATTTACATATTTGTAACCTTGAAATCTACATGACAGAATGATTAGCTGCATAGCTACCAGGATTTCAACTGAAGACAGATGATATCATGAACAAAAGCAGTGCACTCACCAAAATTTCAGAAGATACTTTTTCCAATTCATTCTCCAAATTTGAACTTCAGTGTATTGATTGTACTTTACAAATAGTTTAAAGTACAGACATACTTAGAGCTCATAGCCTCATATACTTTCAAATACACAGTTCTTGATATAAGCTTTGCTTTCAATTTAGTAACTGTACAAGCCATTCATTCAAGTTAAAGAAATCCAACTTGTCAGTTCTTCTCAAGGATCTTCCATAGTATGGTATGACCTCAGAAATGACAGCTTACACTGCAATTTAATGCTGCTGAAAATAGGGCACAATCCAATACCCTTTCCAGACTAGCAAACATTTAACATCTTTCTATGTCTCCCAAACACAAGTTTCCAATACAGTATCACATGGTAACAAAAAAATACTAACACACAACAATTTGTTGTCACATAATAATTTCAGTTAAAAGTTAAAAGTTAAAAGAAATAAAGTTCCTAATTTTAAAATTTTGATATGATTCCCATTTGTCAACAAACAATATTTCCAAATCACAATAACTATAATTCTAAATATATTTCTTATAATTTGTTACTTCATATAATCATTTATTACTGGCCCTAACTAAAAACTGCGTAGTTTAGGAAACTTGGGGTTCTTGGACATGTTGTAAACATTCACATACACACATCGATTCAAGTCGTTTAGATAAAATACTGAAAGAGCCGAATACTGTTGGGTGGACTTCTTTTAGTCAACAAACTGTGATCATCCCAAAAAACATTGGAAAAATGCTGACGATTTAATTAATGTTGTAAAAGTCCACTGGGATTTAGTCACCTATTCTGTTCACTTTTTTTAATGGATGAATAATTCAGAAAAAATTTGTATTTAGATTAGACATTATACATTTAAAATACCCTGGGTAAGCACACTAGTACAACCATAGAACATACTATAGTACAACTTTGTCATTGGGCAAATGTTGAACACGACTTTGCCAAAGAGGTCAGCAACCATCAATGCTGCCCTCTAGAGTTTGAGTATACTGCATTTCTGTGACATGGTACATGTACGTACATGGAAACTGTTGTCAACATTCAGTTTATTGGGCAATAAACACATTGTCCTTGCAATAGAGACTGGTCTCCATGGTTACTGAAACTAACATCTCTTTGCCTGATCAGCGGAAAACTGTCTTCGATATTCAGTTTGCCATTGTGATGGCTCACTCGTAGCAGCTGCATTGAACAGTGCCCTCTCTCTTTTCCTTCTGTAATTTTCACGTTCCAGGATCTCTTTTTGTCTCACGACATCCAATTCTTGTCTTTTCCTGGCACGTAGAGCTGCTGGGTATATGAACTGGGACTGTAATGCAATAAATGGCAAATCAACATTTAGTCAAGTTGCCACAGGTGGTTTTGGGGAGCAAAATCCCCCATGTGAATGGATTCTAGCCTACATGGTGTCTTGCTATCTCAAGCTATTCAGACACTTACTAAGACTACAACAAGTTTCAGGGCTATGAACAACTAGAGGCTCAATCCAGTATTTACTATCCCATAACATATACATAAATTCAAAGTTATACTTCTCCCATGTGTAAACTAGGGGTTAAAATAGTACCCCTTAGCAAAGTCACCACACTTACATCTGCTACTGCTGCTTTAACATTGTGTGTTCTCTGTGTACCAGTGATCCGTTCTCTGTCTGCCCAGCCAAATGCTAAGAATGGTGGGTGGTGAAGAGGTACTCTTGGCTTTTGCTTCTGGGGTTCTTTTTTTCCTTTCAATATTCCTGTGGTCGGTTTAGCTGATTTAGGCCTGGGTCTTTTGGGTTTAGCCCTTCTTTCCAACTTGAGTTCTGTAGACAAAAAATATCAATTGATTTATCGTTCAGATATCAATGGTTCACTACAGTGTTTCCACTCTTGTCAATTTTACTAGATATGAAATTCTACATTCTGGAAGAAATATATTTATTAATCAAGACTACCAAGAAGATACAACACAAAATTCTGTACATTTATTAATTTTCACATGCAATGTCACCAGTTTGCAATTTCTCTTCTGTTCATTTTCTTCCCTCTAAAATATAAATTCTGGAAAATACTTTGGAAGTATCCACATTCTGTGTATGTGTTTTGGGCTTAGTAAAAGATAAATAAATGGAATACCATGAATACAATACTGCCCAAGTTAATGTTTCTCCAATGTATCTATAGATGCTACAACTGCCAGAGACCCTAGAGTTAGTGGATCTATGGGCATGGTCCTAGAGAATATACACTATATATAGAATCAGGATGTATACTCATACTGTCATAGACCCTATAGTGCAAGGTTATATGGTTAGAACATCTCACAGCACGCTCTATTTACCATGTCTCATAAAATGATTGTGTCCCCATACATCCTATGCATGGTCCAAGTATCTCACAAAACACTTGTTACTTCAGAACACACACACACACACACACACACACACACACACACACACACACACACACACACACACATCCCCATAGACACATACGTTTTACCTCTAGGGTATATGGTATGAGTATGAGCACATTGTAGTTATGAAATCTCACTACACATACTGGAATAAACAAAATTGACTACACACATACTTATGGCACTGACAACTTTCATGACATCAGTACTTATCAAAAGGAACGAACGAGTTCGAATTACATGTGACCTAAAGTTTATACTTTTGTACAAACATTATTTTGTTATTGTGTTAACTATTATTACTCTAGTTAATATATTTATTGTTTGTTTTAGCACCAAACATTTATGGTATATTGCAGAAAATCCAATGAAGAAATGAAGTACAATAAAGATTCTATTATATATATATATCCTATATAATAACCTTGAGTTTTACTTTGAAGTGTATACCAGTTATGATCAGAGTACTTCACAGTACATAGTGAAAATGAATGTGAACTATATATATGTCCATAGTCTGAAAGATATGTTGGGGTGCCACCACCCACCCACACCCCCACCCCCTGGCATTGCTGACCAATGTGTCTTGGAGTTTTAGTATGCCAGTACACTCTCGAGACATACAATCTCACAGCATAATCATATTTATTGTTTACAATACAATTTAATAAAATACCTTGTGGTTGTGGTGGTTGGTTGGAATTATTACTATTGTAATTTGTATGTACTCTGTGATTGTGTTGTTCACCAGCTGCTGATTTGACTTCCTGGTCATTGTATTGTTGTTGATACTGTGCTGGTTTGGAAGGTTCTGCATAAACATCCTGTTTCTGTCTCCTTTGATAAGGAGGTGCTGAACGTGGTCTGGCAGCATCAACTTCCACTTCCTCCTCTTCATCACTTTCCCATTCAAATGGTTGATGATAATGTTCCAAGTGTCTTCTCTGTAGTCGATAATCTACCTTTTCTTTGTAGTGACTGTAGTGTTGGTTCCATTGTGGCCCACTGTACTCTCTGCTGTACTCTGTTCTCTTGAACACCATATTAAAGCTCCTGAAACATCAATGTACAGAATAACATTCAGATTTAGTAAGGTATGTACCAACTATGTCTTGCCTATAAATACCTTGATAAAAGAATATTTATTTGAAACGTCAGATTACATCTATTTATTCGGACTGTCTCACTAGTTCCTTGTACATTTCTTTCTAGAAAATGTTATGTTTATATGCTTCCATTCGCTCATAGACTTGTTCGCCTGTATTGCAGCCTGTGGTTTTATTTCACTGACATGTAGTAAGACAGCGAATCACTGACAGCGATTTAGACAGACTACAGACTTGTCTGCCAGCTTACTGGCTTGACAGCTAGTATATTTTGGCAAAAAAATATTTTTAAGCCAAGTCTCAGGGCTACATTTCAGTTTGCTGAAAGAAAATGACAAAACCTAATCTGCTAAAGCCTGGCTATCTGAATTGGTGTATTAATTTATGAAACTGCATTGCCAGTTTTACAAAACAGAAGTATGCCAAATCTAAGTCAATACCTGTAGACTACAAGTCAATACCTGTAGACTAAAACCTGGGTAACTGGTTGTAAATAGTAAATTTATATACTGCCTGTGGATGCTTATACATTTATACTACACACACACACACACACACACACACACACACACACATACATACATACATACATACATACATACATACATAAGCTTGCTGATTTGTGAATCTAAAAAATGTTATGTGTACTGATTAAAATGTTAGTACTAGTTCCTTATGTTTTTTGTACAGTACCGTCTTTAGAAAAAATGAAAGATAATGATCATTATTCTTATCTGTAATCTCAGTCTGATCTACTATCTAATAATCTACATGCTTTCAACAATAAACCAGCTGTTAACTAATTACCTTATTTATAAATCATGCAGCAAAGTGGTGTCCTAATCCTCAAACTTTATTTGTACATCAACTGTGGTAAAGTGGCCATATGGATGAGGATTGGGTATTTATTTTGGATTTTTAATCTATAAAACTATTTTACCTTGGCTTTCTACTTGAAAAATAAATAGTTTCAACATGCCAAGTCCTTGTTTCTAATGCAATAAATTACAAAACAACGGCTAATGTACATGTTTGTACCTTTTTGAGACTTGTAAGTTGTACTATGTTGTTTCATATCGATTTTTCAAGTAGGAAACCATGATAAATTAAAAATAGATACCCAATCCTCATCCACATGAACACTTTAAAACGATGATCTGAATTGGAACTTATTTTTTGTTTTTGATTTTGATTTATAAAACTCAGCCTCGGTATTTTCAAATATAGTCCAATTCCTGACGACCGTATTCCAATATTTCAACATTTGTTTAAGTTTGGAATTTTCCTGATGATTTGTGGAGTGTGTGTGTTTATGGCTTTACTTGTATACACAGCTTCAGGAAACAGGTGAGTGTCACCGCACTGTAATACACGTTTGCTCAAGTCAAAATATACAGTTACCATAGCAATGATACCAGTCGTGACGGACGAGTGGGTCATAAGCGAGGTTTATATTACCACGGGTATTTTCTTTCGCTGCAGACATAGGTCCTACGCTGGCTACATATCGCATACAACTAATCTGTCCTGGAAAGGTGGGGGAGACACAATTAAGCAAAGTTCCAAGTTCTATACCGTTACGATTACATATTATATGTAAGTTGTAACTCCTTTTTAAAACTACACAGATAAACTGATAACATTTTTGGTATAAGTGTTCGAGGGACGTCTCTTAATTCTACATATATAGCAAAATGCATACACGGACTGAAATAAAAATTACACGTCAAATTAGCACAACGTGCATGCTCGTGATTGTCACTTTCCTTACTTGTCTGTGTCACTATGCAACGTATTGGGTAACGTACAGAGGGGACGCGGCGTTGTTGACAGTGACACGATGACAGTGTATACACAATGTATGTAGTGGCCGTCTATCCCAAATCATCATAACTTCAAGCTACGTCACATTTGAAACACATGTATTAGACTGGTCAACAAATACCATTCCCACCTGTTTTGTCTACGTGTGGCTTCTAAATAAATATAAACCTCTGGCCATGGACGCAATCTTTGCGTCAGTCAGGAAGTAAAACACCTTTCACACGTGACCACGCCAGCCTCTTTCCCATGTTTATTTACTTTCCCATGCATGTGATTACTTTCCTCCAATTATTGACCCTTCATGGACGCGTAAGTATACGGGAAGACTAGTTTTTTTCAGAGCTAGTATACATATTTATTTAATAAGAAGTTGTGCATTTTACCATGATATAGCAAGATCAAAATTTTATATTAAAAATTTCCTCATTAAAATATCATTTGTGGCTTGTTTACAGTGGTGCAGGGTCCCGGTGCTTGGTACAGAATACAACGTGTACACACTGTGTACGCAGCATGGGCCATCTATCTCAGTGATCTTCGCAGCTTGTCATCACGTGACACATCACCGTACAATTGTATTTATTGTGTAACCTTCCGCCTTTCAATTCACGCACAGTGAATGAAAGTAAGTTATTGTCAGCGCTCCGGCATAGAAAACTGTTCCACTCAATCGATGTGCATAGCTTATCTGCGTTTCTGGCTAACACGTTGGGTTATTGGCGGTGCATGAAAGGGGCGCAAGTCATTGACTGTCGTGGACTTATTGTTGTCACTGGTTTGTGTTCATGTGCATAGGCTCACAAGTCCGTGTGGTGCTCTGGTGGTCGACACTCGAAACCTTCTCAAGATGGCGACAGAGTTCGCTTCGAAGCAGCACAGCGTAGAAATTGGAGTGGACTGTGACGGTACAGACTCACGGAAAAGACCGCTCGAAGGCGATGTGGAGGCCGGAATGTCTAAACGAACAAATATTGGAGGTAAGATTTCGTGTTCCCTTCTCGTTGGGATGATACACTAAATTGAAAATGTGACGGTGTGGTTAAAGCCTGGCACGGAAGTGAAAATCAAAAGAGGGGTGGAGATCGTGCTTGGTCATTGCATACACGATCTAATGACGAAACTATCGATAGTTACTCAAGGAAGCTGAAATCTAATACAAGCTTTGAATTTTCTACACCAAATAACTGAAAATGCTACATTCTGTAGAGTGAAATTGTATACATTATAGAATATTAGAATAACTGTTTTTGATACGATCAGCCGAAGACATCAATCCATCAAACGTACGAAAATCACTCAGCAACCGAGCTTGTTCTTTTTTCAACCATCCACAACGTCTCAAGCATGGGCGGATTTTATATATGGCCTTTTGGCAAAATACCTTTTTGCTTAAACATAACGTTTTACGTAACGTCTGCAAACATTACGCATTGGAAAACATGAAACTACACGTTTCTATGTGCAACGATATTACTACAATGTGCTAATCGATCCGTCAAAAGGAAGAATATATTGGTTGGGGTGAACATTCAACTTGGCACTCATGACCAAGGGAAAAATAAGGAAGGAGGCGAAGCGAAACTGAAATTGTTAAAACCAACGCGGTGAATATGCGCAACATGTTAGTCTTTCTATTAGTAATTGCTATTCGATACCCCTAATTAGTCGATCGATGGATGGCTGAATGTGATGAAAATAATTATCCATATTGTGATAATGAATTATTTGCCAACAGCGGGTGTTGGTAAGATCGATGGTGTAATCATGGTCACGAACAGCAATTTTCCTTGCCCAGGCAACCAAACGACCGCGTGCCCAATGGAATGAGCAGAATAAACATGCCATACAATGAATAGTCATAAAGTCAATCAGTCACAGGTCACAGGTGAGACACTCAATATAGTGTCTTTTTTTTGTTGTCGACATGGTTATCCATGTAATAAATGTTGAAAAGGCCAACTACATGAATAAGGGCAACTGACTAAACATATTCCTTTAAATTTTACAAAATGGCTACAGCCTACAGGATGTAACACATTTGCACAGTATTTGCATAATTTTTGCTAGTAATACTTATTTTAATTTGCATTGCCCCCACTGAGAGAGTGTGGTAAATTATACTAGATGACATGGCTCCCAGCAAAGAGATAAGTTATGCATTCCAGTCTGTTTTTATGAGCTGAGAGTTGCAAACCTGCTGGGAAAAGTAGCTAATTTATCATTTGCCTATTTGAGTAAATTGCACCAGTACCACATTTGCAAACTGCTTTATGAGCGCTCCTAAAAGGTTAAAGATTTACCAGTCACTATTAAAAATAAGCAAATGAATAACTAAGCAAACAGTTGGTGCCTTGCACAGGATAAATTAGTGTTTGCGTTGCTCCAAGAGCTGTGATTATTCATTGTTGTAAATTATCTTTTTGGGACAGATGGCAAATATTGCACTATTCACTTTATGGATAAGAAATAAGTCATATCATGGAATTTATTAGTGCACAACTTGCCACAAGTGTACCTTGAGTTCTGTTTGATCCAACAATATTCAGAATGAAAATTTGAACCAAAACAGCACATTAAAAGTGTGACCAAAGGTCACAATTTGAGCTGATAGTTAAGGATATGCCAGCAAGTGTACTGGTGGTCTGGTCAATATTTCACCAGTATGTATACAACAGCAGTGGAATGTGTTTGGTGAGAATTGATGCAGCTGATAGGCTTGGCTATTCAATAAACATTGTGTCTAGTTACTACTAGTCTCTACATGTAAGAAGAGATTACCAGAAGGTTAGGTACTCCCTGAGGAAAGCTGTTCTTATGGCAAGCCACTCATGAATGTAAACATTCGATCAAAAAATTCTTAGATTTAGACACAAGTTACAACCTACATATTTTTGAAGTGTTGTACAGATTTGAGCTAGAACTGTTTGTGTTACATGCTTGAATAAGATAACTATGTCATTTGCTGTTAGGCCATTCATGTTTTGAAACTTATACAGGACAGCCTGCTGAGTGACTGAAATTGACCCTAGCTAAGGCTTCTATTGATGTCCCATCATTTTGTACATGCAAAATGAAATTACCCCACCTCTAAAAATCCCCCTAATGCTATAACGCAGCATTGCTGGAAGTAAATGTCACAGCTTTCTAATGTTTTTGCAGAATAGAATTGTTCAATAACACATCACTAATGGATTCCTCCCATTGGATTTTTATCAGCTAATAGTTTCTAATATCTAGATGACTTGATTATGTCTGTCTGTACTTTATCAGCATGGTCCACAAATAGGACCACTAACAGTATTTCAAGGGTATCATATTGCAGTCTACCATATAGCATTTAGCCTGACTAATATTTTTTGCTCCATCTGTCCTGAAATGACGCCAGTGATGTTTTGATAATAGCATAAATTTGGTAAAACAAATGATACATTATGTTTGATATGTAGTCAAGGACTTGCTGCCAACCACAGGACAGCATTGGTACATTATTACATATCATATTCTAAACCACTGTACTCTGTGTTAATTAAACTGATCATTACAATTTCCCATAAAATAATTAATCTTTTCTTTAAAAAGATTAAAATATTATATGATATTATACTCATTCCATGGGCAATTAAAAATCCTCCATATATTTGGCATGAATGAATTATGATAGTGCTATTGTATTTATTGTCATATCACAGATGTAGTGGTGAATTATTACTGTACACATATTCAAAACTAACTCCAGGGATATTGTGTACACAGTGAAATATCATCATAACCTTCAATCTGATTTCAGTTTATACTAATTATAACATGTTCACAAAACATTGCAGACTGTACTGGTTTCCTGTCACTGACTATTATTTTATGTGACAGCCTACACATCTAATTTATCACGATTTTTTCATAATAGTTACAGCTACAGCTATGAAAAGACTAATGATCTCTCACTGACTTCATTTAGCCAACACAAAAGATAACCAACTCTAATCATTATTTCTATTCATCATCAGATTCATTACTTTTTGTTTAGCAAATAAAACTCTTATTTACTTTGACAAATATAGCAAATTATGTAGACCATCTATCTAACAGACAGACAGCTCTATTCACTATTCGAGGAGGCTTCAGTTCATGAAAAATATTAACGAAGGCCCACCTAACAACGAAAACATGAAACAGCAATATGTGATTCAGAATTAGAATTTAGATGGTAGATTAAACAGATTACACCCACAATTTTAGTACTCCATTACACAAAATATTCAAAAAGAATAAAACATTGCACATACTAATTCTCCTGGCCTTTTTGAAATGAAAATATCAGCTATCGATTGGTAAAAGAAATGGCAGTATATATAGTTTCCTAACTGACAGGTTAAGAATTGAAATTCTAGGCGAGGAATCCAAAGAAGTTGAGCATTTTTGACTTGCTTCTAGTGAGGAGAAAGACAACCATGCTATTCATTCAGGTGTTAATGCTAGTAAATTAATGTTATTAATTTTAATGATGACCACTACAGTGACTTTAGTATGGAGAGAAAAAAATTGGGCATCTCTGGAGACTTGTGAAAAGATGTAACAAAAAACATCAAGAAACAGCACCACTGGCTGAGAAAAACCATTGCCTTGGTGTATTTGGTATAATGACATGCGCTGCTTTCATATATCAGTTGGCTTCTGACCCTGTGATTTTAAGACATAATGAAAATATGGATGAAATGATTTTGAATGGTGTTTTTGAGTGATGGATGTCATTGTATGTCTTTCAATTGGCTGTGGTGGGAAAAAAACATCATAGAATTTCTGAAATTTTAAGTACCACATTCTAACAAATAAAATAACTAGCCCTTATGACACTTGAAATGTATTCTGCGATAAGTGATGTTTTATGTACTGCGTCATTGCCTATCTGTCATGGGGTCCAGATTAGCTGAGTAGGATCCCATATATTAGACTGTGTTTAGGTCATATCAAAATGTATCATATTTCAAGATGAAATATGACATCTAATCAATCATGGTGGATGAATCATAGCAAGCCCACAAAAAAGTCCAAGATTGAATATCAGTCCTTTTCAACCACTTACATTTGAGTTTTGTTGTTGTGATGTGTTCTATGTAAGTGCCACACTTAGATCATTGTGCTTCATTTGAAAACCAAATATAACTCAGATTGGATTAGGTACAACATTGTGCTGTTAGGCATTTCAACACAAGTCAACCCAATGTTCTTGTTATGTCATTAGCCTGGGGGGGGGGGGGGAGGGGTACAAAGGCAAATCCATGTTCAATTCAGTTCTGAGTCCCCATGTTGTACACTATTTTACAAAATGTGTCATTTCTTAGTTAGTTGGTGGGTGTGTGGGGTGTGGATTCATGTAAACACAGCACGCTTATTACTGACAAACATTGTTTTTGGTACATGAATACAAATGAAGCTGTTGTTGCCAACACTGTGTAGTAAAAAGACAAAGGTGAACCAGTATGGCCACAGGTTTGACCACTGTGTTAATGAGCCCTGTAAATGCCCTATTGTGTTCAAGGAGTCCATGTGGTCATCAATATGTAATGAATAATTGAAAACACTGGAAAATTGAATTTGGGATGATAAAGGTTGTGGATACTAAGATAAGGCTTGTGTTGCAAGTACAAATTATTGCTGGGGTCAAGAAATAGTTAATAAACAGAGAGAGAATGATAGTGAATAAGTATTGTGAATATTCAGTTTGGAAAATACAGATTATAGATGGATTGATGAAAAGCATATTCAGTTGTCATCTTTCAAATATTCTAGTTTGAAGAATTTAGTATTTGTATGTATGTATTTTTAGTGAGGAAATTTGAACCAACGGTTGCAGTTATCAAGTTTTGTGCAGTTGCATGCTATTTGTTAATAACCTTTATCTTGAATATACCTGCCATTAATTTTCTTGATTTTAATGTTAAAAATTACAAGAATGCAAATACACAGATACATGTATATATTGAAAACAAGATCATGATGGCATTCTTGCACTGTGTCCACCTCAAGCCATTATTGTTCTACAAGCTAATGAGATGAGCACATGAAATTGACTAAGTTGTCGTTGATCTTTGTCTAAGTACAGAGGTGTCCTGAGAAATAAAATGAAAATATCAACAGAGAAGGACCTCACATTAAACAGACTTGAAAATCCTAGATTGAATAAACAGTGAATTTCAATTATTTCATAGTATTCGTTGTGCCAAGCTCTAATGGATAGCAGTTGAGTTCTCAGCTTGAATTGAATTTACTTGGCTATGTATAACTGAATCAGGGAGTTACTTGTAGCATCATTTCACTTAAAAGTCAACACCCAACTACATGTATCTGTCCTCTGAAAATACAAAATGTAGGCTTTGAGATATGTTGTAATATATACCAAATCAGATGGAAAGGAATACATATTCTTAGGTTTAAAAGACATCGGATCTTTACCAAATTGTTTGATTTTGATTGTGTTGAAATTTAAAACTTGTGGGTAAGGATGTGTTTCTATTTAGTCATGAGTTTCTGAACAAGACAATATTGTTAAATGTTTTAAAAAAATACAGTATTTTGCTTCAGTCACGTGTCTTGCCATGGTAACAGTCAACATTCAATGTTTTCTTCCATATTATAATATACAGCTGCCAAAGTATAAGTTCTTATCAATGGCTAGATTTATACTTTAGACATTGGTCATTTGTAGATGCTTATCAGTTATGAAAGTCTAAATGTCATGTCACAAATGACTTTAACCCTCTGTTATAAAATAATAAATCAAATATGGAATATTGCAATATTAGATTAAATATGTAATTATGTCACACTTTTGACCTTATTTACAGTTGTAAGTAGAATATGATATACTGAAAATTGTGTGATGTTATATTGTCAACTGATGAAACTGTAAGGGTGATACCATAGTGGATGTTGTACAACTATATAGAATTTATTTCAATTTATGCAGAAGTTACAGATGTGATATCGATATAAATACAAACATGCATATGTATTTATAGTTGCATTAAAAAGGAGGCTAGCTGCACATGCTGGTACATATTTGGCTGCAATTTTGGTCATTCACAAATTGACAGTGGAGGGTCCTTTCTACTGAGGATACATGTAGACAAGACACTACGATATACAAATGACCAGAGAAGTTACATGTATTACTATATGATGTTGTAAATTGTCCAATGGTTTTAATAAACAAAGACTTTGTTTGCGTTTGGAAGGGAAAAACAACAATGACATATGTGTAATTACTCTAATACTGCTTTGATCTCTTAACCCAACCTCTTGTTGTCCACCAACCCATCCATACATGTATGTAATGTTGTTGTTCATTGCTGTTGTCAGGTGAACTGACTGGTTACACTTGGCCAAGTGTGATTGTTTATAGTTGTCTGTATTTTTCCATGGTGTCTGTGTGTTGTAATCATAAATGTAGTTGGACAGTCAACAAGTATACAATGTATGTGGGTGAATACAAAAAATGTCAGACATACATAAATAAATAAACTTTATATGGTATTAAGGGTCCAGTTCAGTGTAATTGTGAAAGACAGTTGTCTTAACAGAGATGGAGGACAAGTTGATCAAGAACAAAAAAAAATGATGTTTTAGCTCCACTGATTGGATTGTCACACTAGTGCAATAACCTGGCATTGAATCCCTAGCACCTTCAAAACCTTTCCATCTCTGTACTGATGTAGGTAAACATCAGAATTTCTCAGAAATTATTGAGGAAGTGTTGCAAATTCAATATGTGGCATTATCATCAAGAGTAGGTATACTTTCACTCCTGGTTTCACTTTATGGTCATTCAGAATGTTTTCATATTTTTTGTGCATGTGTGCATGTTGTTGAGAATGTATGGGAGACAGTCAAGGTCCGATGGTTCACTTGTTATGCAGTCAGCAACCCTAAGATAACAAACATATAGTAACATTACAATATCGTCATCAAACAAAGGGTAAGAAAAGAAGTTTTGTGCCAACTCTTTACTTGAATGATTACTTTGAGTTCTATTCATATTCAGTGTCAATAAGTATTGAAATAAATATACATATCAATGATTGGTCTGTCTACCCTGTAGGCCCCCAAGTTCACTGCAAAGAGAAGATCTTTCACAAATCTGTTAAATATTGACTATCCAACCTATCATGGCTGGTACTAAGTGGCAATAAAACATATCTGGGGTAAAGGTTCAACCGTAATGTGTTTTCTCAGATGCTTGGCAAGATGAACATTAAAACCGTCTTTCTGTCTGTTATCAGTCATTAGCATTGAAACAGTGTTGTACCAATTCTCGATGGCCATAACAGAAGAGACATGATTTTCCAATTGATTTCCTTTGCGTAAATGAACCGAAAGTAGAATAACAAATGCTGAGCGTTTCAATGGTTATGTTACATCCTGGTGCAGTGGTGAAATTTCTCCCATCAAAATATCGCTGGGCAACACATGAACAACTATTATGTCTGTTTAGTGTACCAGTTCAACTCTGGCACTCAATGCATGTCAAGAGTTATGTATATAGACCAAAACAAGTAAAGAGATGACATTATAAAACATTGCACTGATACGAGAAAGAAATTAATATTGGTGTGGAGCATCATAGTGATTATGTCATTCCTGAAATGTGGGACAAGACTATGGCATGTAAACCATGCAGATTGAACAGCAGTGTATGAAGTATCATACTCTTAACATGTAGTTTATTCATTTACTTTGCTAGCACTGTGTGTGTGTGTAATGTGTTCAACAATCTCCTTTAATCTCTAAGAAACAAAAGAAATAAATTCATTAAATAATACAAAATGTTTGTATTATATTAAGTTGTTGTGCATCCAGATATTTTGTACAGCCTGATGGATCACCTAGCATGATTTAGGGTGATTGGCAGTGCCTATGAATTAATGTGCAGTCATTTCAGTGAGATTAATTATTGCCAGTGATCATAACCAGCTGCCATAATACTTGTTTCATACAGTGCTCATGTCACTTTGCTTTGCATCTTACATCTACGGATGATATCCAAGTATTTATGTAAGCAGTGTATTTGTGACACAATGCTACTTTCAACAGGCTTTCCGCAAGCTTTCAATAAACATTGTATTTTGCTTACCATGGATAGTTTGACATCAGGATATAGAGAGGTTTCCTGTTGAATTCACGGCTCATGCTTTTCTTCCTGCTCTTTTACAGGCAATGATGACAATAAATATGTATTAAAGATGTTGATTCCCAGCCCAGCAGCTGGTTCAGTTATCGGGAAAGGTGGCCAGACAGTCGTACAATTACAGAGGGAAACAGGTGCTAATATCAAACTCTCCAAATCTAATGATTATTACCCAGGTAGGTTGAATTATTTATGCTTGCTTTCTCTAACAATATGTACTTAAGGAAAGCAATACTTGTAGCATGCTAATGGAGAGGTCAAACCAGTCAACAACCTTTTTCCTGTCGAACAAATTTCTCTCTCTCACTCTCAACTGTGCCCTGTGTAACATTTGTCAACATATCTGGCTTGATTACACATTGCACAATCATACGTTCTATCATACTCTAAACTGCTGAATGCTTTTAGCTGTGTAATCAGCATTCTAGTCTAGGTAAGCAGTCCATGCGACATAAAAAAACACTTCCCTATGATGTTCTTGATATTATGAGACGTGTTGGGTATTGGCAACCCTGGAAAGTACACTCATAATGAAAATTTGTGGAGAATAACTAGCTTACAAATCACAGGCAATTACACATATGTCTTACTTCATAACCTGGAGATTGTACAGCAAATTGCATATATGATGTGTTTTAATTGAAATTGTGGATTATATGACTTGTGCTTGCTCCACATAAACCAGTTGTCACCATGGTAAAATGTAATTTGTATCATTTGAAAGTTTACAGGAAATTGATTTCTTAGTAGTATGGTACATGTCATAGAATTCAGCATCTACTTTTAAAGTTCATTTGTGTTTCTTTTCCACTGATTAAATTGTAAAAGCTGCCTCATCTGAAACAAGAAATCTAGTCAGTCTCTTATATCCTGGTTGTTGTGTGCAGTTTAGAGAACTGGTAACTTTAATCAACCAAAGTTTTGTGCTTCAGGGTGTTTATTCCATGTTAGTGTAGGAACAAGAGTCTAGAACAACAATAAAAAAATATTTAGAAAATATCTTGTAACACCTGAATTCTAGTAATGAAAAAAGTTGCAAGAATTTTTTTTGGAGAATCTGTAAAACAAGGAAACTCGCTGAATTTTGACATGTGGAAGTTGATGGTCGACTTGATTTAGTAAAATTAGTAAAACAGTGTTACTTCTGAAGACTGCAGATGTTGTTCTTTGCATGATATGAACTCTTAGCTGAAGCATCAATGACAAATATATGTGTGTATGCAGTATATGTTTCCATATCAGTACATCTTACTTGTTCTTACTGTAATAGGAATTAGGGCAAAATGGTAATTATAGCTGGAGTATGGATACTTAGCAAGAATCTTGAACATTCTACACACACACTGCAGGCATACATGGAATGCATGACTGCATGCAGAAGCAATAAATAACCAACACTGAGCATAGTTGAAACATACGTGTGAATACATTGATACATACTGCACCTGAATCACCTTGGTGAATATTTAATAAGTTACTCGCTCTCTCTCTCTCTTTTCCTTACACCTAAAACAAAATAATAAAATGGGCACATGATTCTTATCCTATCGTTGTTGTTATTGTTGTTGTTGACCTTGCAATATGTTTTCCAACAACTGGTGATGATTTGAATATATTGTTTTAAAGATACATGTTTAGCTTTCATATGTGGATGCTTGTTATCCAAAAATTATAATTGTAATGCCACCTACTCTTGAGGGCTTCTATGATTTTCCTATTAGCTCTGGCTGAAATTTATGTAGGTCTGGTTATTGAATTCCCTTCAGAGAATGATGCAGGTGATGACCAATCATGTGATCTCTTAAATAAAATCCACAGACTACATTATAAGTCAGCCAGGCGTTTGTCCAAGCGTGTCAGAAATAACAAATACTACAATGGGGTCAGAGTTCCCTTTTAAGAGAATGTCTAATGTATTGACAAAAAAAGGAAGTCAGTGAAGCAATAACAGTACCATAGGGGGTGGTACCACAAGCCAGATTTGTTAATAACATGCTAGAGGAGAAGTCCAGAGTTATACCAACTGAATGCTATGAACTTTATCACAGGTCATCTAGTATTGCTTGCCAGGTTTCAGGCAACCACAAGCATATGTTATAAAAGATGGTTGTCAATTGTCCAACAAGCAGTACCCACACACCCAATTTGCAGATGTGGGTCGACAGCTGAGAGTAGAATACTAATTAAATCATAGGGACAATGGCTATGTCATGTTAGCTCACACACATTAGCAGTCAATTCATTTTGCAGTACATTCTACATGCACCAGTCTCTGGATATTTTATATACAGGTATCCCAGTCTTAGAATAGACACATATGAAGTACACAGTATTCCATCATTTATCATCTAATGTTGATAATGTAATATTCTAATTTCTACCTCCATCTAACATTAGATAGTAATATTCTAATCTGATATTAAAATTATGTAATAATCTGTCAAATCGCACATACATGTGCATATCCATATTTGCCTGATATGATCCAATATGGCTGCCTGGCAGCCATTTTGTTTGTGAATTTTCCATGTCCAAAGCCATAACTCGGACATGCTTGAACAGGTCGTCGTCCGTCACCCAAAAACTACTGGGCAGAATGGCATGAAATTTGATGGGAACATTCTTAGATGTGAGTAAATTAAGATTTGTTTATGATTCCCTATGCCCAATAGTGTACCAAGCCCTACATGGTTTATGTACTTGATATTGATAAGAGTAATTCAATAATTTATAGTCAACTGAGACAACAATATCATATTAGGGACCATCCCCCAAGCCTAGATTGATTACATTCATTTTAAAGACGTTCTTTATATTGTCTGTCGTACAAAGAGTTAATTTAATACTAAAGACTTTCAAAAAAAAGACATCTTTCAATGGCGACTAGATAATTATATGGATGATTAAAGTGACAGTGTATAAATTGGAAATATGTTTAATAACCTCTTTAGAATGATGGTGAGCTGGCAACAGCATTATTTTTTGTCTACTTCTGTATGTTATACATGTCTGTTTTTTGTAGTTTTGTTTCAGAAATGACAAGATGGAGGTACTTATTTTCTTTGTTCATTCAGTTGTTTGACTATTAGCGTACACTGGAAAGGTAGTCATGTGAACCCTACTCAGGATGAAATATTTAACATCAAAGGAGCGTTGCTTGTACATTTGGAAATCGCAAATGATTTCCTTCAGGTTTTTGGTTATGTCTGTAACCTTATCTTGGTATGGTTTAACCTGTTGTTTTGTTTGGTGTGAGTATAATGGGAGAGAATGTGACTGCTTTGTTAGCCACAACCCTGCTACACCTGTTAGTATGATGCTAAATACGTTTTTTTGTATGCTTGGAATCATGTTTTCATCTATAGTCGTTATTGTGAGTTTAATACTAAATGGGAGCCACTCTGCTAGATTGGATCAGTATTTCATATCCTCAGGATGTGTAGAAAGAAGAGTGAGAAATCAAATAATGCCAAGTGTGTGAGATAGAGGATATATCTTTTACGGTTACGGTCAATGTCATTCGTGAGTTATTATGGGATCAAGAACAGAATGTTGTTATGAATCAAACCATCCTTGAGTCAGTGATCATCATACTCCAAGTCCAATTCAAAATGGCTGACTGTATACTCAAGAGTTGTTGTTCCCTCCATACCCAATATTCAAAGAATTGTTTACTGTAGTGAATACCCCTAGAGTGACAAGAGAAGGCTTATCAAGTGTTCATTGATGAAATGTGCATCCACTTTGTGACCAGCTGTTTGTGACAAAACATTGATGTAAACATGTTATGTTTGCAGCAATAAGGTCCATACAATAAATTCTCCTAATAGTAATTGCACATCTTGTTGCTGTAGATCAGGATACATCTCTTTGTAGATGTGATCCCAGATACAAGTAGTTTGATGTGATCTAATGGCTATGACAGCCACCGGCATCATGTTAGTTAAGGGTACCAGAACCATGATTAAAGTGAACGAGGAGAGCTGATCTCTCCAAGCCATAGCCCAAATGGGAAGATTGTGACGTCAAAGACAAGACTGATTACCATGACAACTAACTAAATTGACAACACTCTTACCTAATTACCATGGATTCAGTGATCGCATTGACATGTAATTTGTAAAATTCTCATCAGGGGAGAGGAAGATATTTAGATTGTTTATGATAAGAAAAATTGTTTGATATCTTTGCTGCATGCTTGAGCGATAATGCCAGGTTAGATTATTGTGTATCCACATTATGTTACATACTTAACGGCTTGCTGTCAAGTGAAATTCTTGGCAAATTTTGGTGACTGAAGCACATGACTAAAAGAAAACACTGTAAAGATCAGAGGGAACAAATTCAATATTATTGTTTGTAAGAATTAAATATCAGTAGGGTGTTAGGAAACAGTGATGAATGAAGAGAAGGTTGTAAATTACTGACCCCCAATAGTTGGAACTGGTCAGCAGTATCAAAATGAGATAATGCAACAGAAATAATTGCTCCATTACTCACTGACAAAAAAACCCTCTACTTTATAGCCTTCAGGGCCCAATACGATATTGCACACACTTACATTTTGGGTGATTACACTTGCAAATGGTGTAGCTAGCTGCCAGTGTGTGACTGAATTAAGACATGCTGCAAGTCAGCTGGGATACTCAATTAATCATAAATTATATTTGCTTGATTCCAAATACAGAGAGATCTGGTAAATTCACATTTTAAATCATGAAGTTGGTGATGTTTGATCTATAACATGTATAGACATGATGTCAGGAAGTCAGTTAATGCATTCTAGACTACATGTTGTTTTTGTTGTTGTTTGTGTTCAATATTAGAAAGCCAGCCTGTTTGAACCGTGAAATATGTGACAGGGTATACAAAGTACACAGCTGTTCTCTATGCTGTAGGAGTAGCAGACATTATGTGTGATCAATAATCCCTATGCTATGATGATACCAGACAAAAGCCAGCTTAAGTGTAAATATCATATTGAAATTTATACATTAATAATTTGAAATTGATAAAATTAGGCTGTTAATGTCAAGTGTATAATGATGGTAATTCATTGATATTTGTAATTATCATTTTATCATCAACCTTACACTCAATATTCAAATACATACATACATTCATTCATTCATTGGATTGGAATAACAACACAATAAATTCCAGTCATATATTTAGGCCACCCGTGTGAATTTTGACATATTGATAGAACCATAGAAAAATTATATATAAATCACTAACATAGCAAGAACAGACTTTATTAATAACAGATATATCCTGGTGAATAAAGAAATTGATGTTACATAAATGTTATCATCAAGGCATTTACACTTTACAGTTTAAAATGTTAGGCAATGATAATTAATAATACTCAGCAGGGATAGTTATTCAAGGATATAAATGAACTAAATTCAATGAGTAACTAGACACGTTGGTCACAGACTTTTGATTATCATAATGCCATTATAAAAATACCTCCCATTTCTAAAATTATTTGTGGTTAATATAGCTAATACTCAATTGAAAGGGTGCAATTTACAGGTAATATTTTGAAAATAGAGAAGAAAGAATTCATTTATTTTTCCAGACCACATATGATAAGATTTACTACTACTTTGGGAATATGAGTACATTCTGTCATTGCCTCGCTCTATAAAATGTGTGATCTAATCTGAAATTTAGTACAGTACAGTTGACATTTAAAAAAATCTGTTAGTTTATGTCTCCATGAAGTTAATGTAACTAGTTTAAATGTGTCAAGGTATACTACCCAGATCATGCAGAATTGGGAAGTTAATCCTGTGTTTCCCAGCTGATAGTTATTTGTATACAAACAAATAACCCCCCCCCCCCCCTAGAAATGGGATTAAATGTATGTAAACTTAAGTGATAACAAAAAAAGATATGCATTAGTGATATTATTTATGAAAAGTCTGTTGACCCCTGAATAGATTTAGTTAAATACAATGCTTAAATTGCAGATTGGCATATTTGTGTTTGGTATTTGTGTGTTGTGTGGGAAATATTTGCTGCATGAGGATGTTACCAAAGGCAACCCAAGTGACTTTGTAGTGTTTGAACAGACTCAGAGATGGTGAAGTGTTTGTAGATCTATGGGAGTGAAATGTAGACGCACACGGGCAGTCTCAATAGCCATTGTGGTACTAGTCAGTTGCATCCATATGTTTGAGATACTAAAAATACACGATAATGGAGAGAGAAATAGGATACTCTGCAGTACTTGAATCTGTAAAAAGAGATCTAGATAAAAATGTTCAGCTAGACGAGTACTAAGTGATGCTGAACAGTTCCAGAGACAAAAGAATAAGGACAACATTAAATAGAAAATATTAGTAGCCTGCTTTCTAGAAGCGAAAAATGGATGGGAATGAGAATTTGAAATATATTGTGTGTGCAGAGTTCAGATAGATAGGAGTACAGTATTACATGAATATTAATGAGGTGTGGAGTATGTGTTATACTGGAGATTGAATACAATAAGTCCACACACATGAAGATAAATGTTATATAATGACACACTGTGGCCAGTGATATCTATCCAGGTTGGGATGTCTCTAGTAATAATACATGCTTGTCTGCAATTATACATACATGTCTGCAATAACAATGTACAAATTAGCATTTTACTGTCCAGTATAGTGCATTACTGATGTCATCGTAATTTATACAGATAGGTTTAAAGCCATTAAAACAAAATAGTATCTTGATTAATATTGCATCTGGTGGGGGGAGGGGGGGGGGGTATATTAGTCTATAGCCTATCCATATGTTTCAATCTGAAGATATCTTTCACAGATCTAGAGAGATTCAAGCCATGGATAGCAGCTAGACTAGTGTCAATGGCATTAGATACTGTGCCAAAGATTTGGCATTGACCAGAACAAGCCATTGTCAATTCAGATACCAGTATGAACAGGAATGTAGTATTTGATCCAATTATTGGATGTTTTTTTTATTGTTTTCTTGTTTACTCAGAATAAAGTAGCTAATCAGACTTCTTAGAATCTAAAAGGAAATTAAAGATCTGTCATGGTCAAGTAGTAATTTGAAGTGGATACAAAGCTTTACACAAGATAAATAGTTGAGGCTTTACAGCTCGGACTGCTCCCCTTCAATATATAAGCTATTAGTGAAGTGACATGTAGAGACCAAACAACTTGTCAGCATTTAAATTAAGTATCTAATAGTACCATGGTTAGAACTTGAGTTGTGTCACAGCCACTGAATATCAAAGAGTCAGTGAGTTGGGCATAGACTGTAGTGCTATCCATGGTATCGAATCTCACGATCGCCCTATAGAGAGATGAGGGAATAGTATCTAGACTACCTAGACTCTGACAAAAATGTGAAGAAATGAACATTTTCACAGCTCTTTGTTTTCATCATTGCTAAGTAGGAGAAAAAAAGCAAAGTGGTGTGCGAATTTATATAGCAAAGATCACCTGGGTCCTATAGAACTAGAAGTTAGATACTTAATGAAATTGGAGATACCATAGTCTTTAGAGAATGATTGTTCTATATCAGTTTCTTGTACTAGAAGAAAACCTCGGCTTTAAAAGTGTGTATGTCTATTCAGTGGTGCATTTTTAATTCCAACTGACTTTTAAAGCCACATATGTTGTTGGCATTGTATTTGTTTTTGTATCCAATAACTGTAACATACAAGTTGAGTTCAGTTGACATGTATGCATGCATGCATCATATTATGCTATTTAGAAATTAGAATACATAATGTTTGTTGAATACAAAATGTTTGTTGATATTGCCTGTTGTGGTCCAACCTATGAAATTCATGGTATCAAGTGAAATGGAATCTTTCAACACACATGCAGATTGTAGTAAAATATGTTTAGGTGTTTTAAAATAGAACATTTCTTTTTCAAAACAAAGGAGTTTTTTTTACCCTACATGTCTTACATGGGTATTTTATCACATGACTGGATTCTAGGGTAAATACAGCTTCCATGGAAAAAATAATTATAGATTTTTGAGATAAGAGCATTTGATAAATATTTTTATATAGATTCATACCATGTACAGTTTAACGATGTGTGGATAGGGTCAGGGTTATAGATATGATAGATGTGTTAATAACATATATACAAGTTGATACATGTATACTTGTAATACGCCATGGTTTATGTTTGCTGATACAAGGCACTCGCACATGAATGCCCAAGCCAGAGACCTGTCTTGACCCTGCACGGTATGGGCCTATCAAAATACATTCTAAAACCACAGTGATTCGACATGATACCATTGATACCATGGCAACTCAAAATCTTGTCGTTCTCATCCTTTCCAATGTACATGTCTTGCATTCTAACATGAATTAGACACTAGGAGTCCCTGTCAACCTAGTGCAGTACATCATTTCATACATAATATTGTGGCAGAAGTTTATGTAAGAGCAAAACTGATAATGTTGTCACATGTTGAGATATGTAGGCATAACTGAGGGCTTACAGGATACCAGAACTGTAAAACAATATCCACATTTAATTGTTCATCATCTTGATAGCTATCTTCAACACCATGGTTATTTCCTGCAAAATACCCTATTTCAGATTCAGATGAGGACAGGGCTGTTGTCACAGATTAAAATGTGTAGAACTTACAGGATGTCAGAACTGTAACAAATTTTCCATGTTAAGTTGTTCATCAGTACATTTCCTAATAAATGACTGGTACATGTACATAGTAAAACTTTAGTAGCTGTCCTTATTTCATAACCATTTGTAGGCTTGCTAGTTACTTCAGATGTTTGCATTTTCAACCCAACCTCAGGTCTTAGATCCATAAATCCGCCTTTATGTTTGAATGATAAATGACTTATACAAGAAAATGCCCTTGGCAGCATTCTGATTTGCGCAGGCTCTTTTGAAAACGTAACGTCGTCTGAATTGCTAGTAGAGCACAGACATATTGCAGTAATTGTCTCCTGAACAGACCTACTGTGTGAACACATTGAGTATAATAAAACACATGCACTCTCAGAAAGGAGGTAAAGAGATGTTAATGCCAACATTTCTAAAGTAAGCATGGCTATGTACTGGCCTGAAGGGAGATGTTTGGTTGGTATAAATTATATCAGTAAACATAAAGAGGTTGGAGGTATTTGAAAAATGAGTCATTCACAACAACTTGGCAACCTGTTCACAATATGCACAGACCTGTACAAATGACCTATGACCTGCAGCTCATAAATCGTGTCAGTGTTGACAATGCAGTGACATGCCCAGTACTCCATAGGGTCATTACTTTACAGTGTTAATTAGAACTAGCATAGCCAGTGATTGTGTACTTAAAATATTCCTTCAGGCTGACTTGTCAATACTGTCCTCACTTCCCATTTGTTTTAGGATATTAATATTTTGATTTTATAAAGTCCCTCTTCAATTAATTCAGTTTTCTTTTCCGTCTGAGATGATTGAAACAGTGCTTAAACAATTTGAGATATGAAATGTACAAACATTTTAAGCCAATTCCTACATGTTTATTCTGATTCTTGAAGGAAAAAATATGTGTTCAAAAAAAATGATTTGCATTTGACTTGAGATGTGAATTGACCTCAAGTCTAAGATCAAGGAAGCATCTAATAGAAATGAATCATAAATATTGGACCATTTTGATTGGAAAGTTGAGAACGTTTTTTTAAATGAATTGACAGTTAACTGGCACCATGAATTTTTACTCCTCCCAAAGGTCTTAAGGTTCATGAAACATGAATATCGGATTTCAAAACAAGGAAGAATGTTTTAAACTGTTGACAGAACAAATTGTTGGGTCATGTTCTGTCTGTGTGTCTAGAGTTAGTCTATATTTATACCAGCATCAGTACAGTAGTGATGAGATATCTATAAAATCAGGTTGTTAACAGAGAAATACAGAGTAAAAATGTGTAAAATCTTCTCAAAATGTTTTCTTTTTCATATATTTTGATTACAGGTACAACAGAAAGGATAGTGTTGATTACGGGTACGGTAGAAGCTTTGAATTCAGTGGGGGGATTTGTAGTTGAGAAGGTGAAGGACTCACCTCAACTAGCAGCCAAATCTGGAAATGAGACTGCAGTCAGCCAGGAGAGAGCACGACAGGTAAGACAAGTAAGAACAAACTTAATTGTGTCAGTATGTATTATTTTGATGTGATGTGATGTGACTTGACGCTTGTACTTTGTAGAATGGCAGATACAATATCACCAATGTAACATTCTGTGTTTCTATGCCATGATCGGGTGTGGTGTGGTGTGGTGCTTGTAGAATGGCAGATGTAACATTTTATGTTTCTTGACCATGGGTCTTGTGTGGTGTGATGTGGTAATAGTATGGTGTTTGTAGAATGGCAGACACCATTCACCCATGTAATGTTTCATGTTTCCATTTAAAGTTCACGCTCCATCCAGGCTAGGTGCCCAGGCCACAGAAGTAGGTCTGTGCATGTGCAATGGAATACATTTGTTTATCAGGGAAGAAACATATGGTAAATCCAACCCAGGTAGTTTATCAATGTATAAGCAGTTGTAAACACATATCAGTTACATGTAGGTCTTGCCAAATCCAAAGAGTAGCTTGTGGTCCCTTGCAATATTTTTTCCAAGTGACAGTGTTTCTGTTACGTTTATTAGCACAACTGAATTGATAAGGTTCAGTAGTGCTATAGGCATCACTAAGTGTCTGTCTGTTTGTATGTGTGTGTGTGTGTGTGTGTGTCAAAAATTGCTGGACCGATTACCATGATATTTGGCAGGTATATTACCTTGGGTGTCTGGTTGGGAAATAGTTCAAATAAAAATGATCTTACCACTGGTGTGTGATTTAAGTCAAATAATGATTTTAGGTAAAAAAAACAACAACTTAAAACTCCAAAACTACTCAGCAGATCAATCTGAAATTTGGTTGGCATGTTCTTAGAGGTATGTAGATTAAGAATTGTTCATGACATGATCCCATCAGTGATATGCAAAGTCCAAGTCCAAGTCCAAGATATGTCTCTAGAGTTATGAACGTAGGCAGAAATATACCTGCAGTAGACCCTTCCTCAAATGAAGTGCGTGACTTCTGCATTATCTCATTAATATTCATGAACAGTGGAACACTCCAACTGTGGAGGTTTTGTAACCTCCCGTTTGGAGTGGTGCCAGACTGCTAAATGATGAAAAGTGGGAAGGGTAGGCAAGGTAATAAAAATTCCAAAAATGTTTTTGTTTACATTCGGACGCCATTCAAGTGTCTACCCTCACACCATCAATGATGAGCTCTGCTAATGAGACATTGACCTTTGACCTTGACAAAAAAAATTCAGGGTGAAATGACCAAAATCTTTCTATGACAAAGACTCCATTTAAATGACTATACCCCAAAGCTCAATTTTCTTTTCATATTTTGACCTTGCCTTTGCTCCCCATATTCAAGGTGAAATAGAAAATTGGTCACAGATTTGCACAATAACTTTGCCATAAAACATACAAGCTGGGGACTTTGTCTTCAATTGAAGGCTTGTTGTTTGAAATCGATTGAAGGCTTGTTGTTTGAAATCACGCAAATGACATTCATATTTCTCAATTTAGAGACCACACAAATTTTGACAGCCAAACATTACATTTATAAGGTGGATGATTAGGCACTGGAATTTAGTAATGAATAATAAATAAGTGCAGTAAAAAACTTCAATGGTGTTTTTTGGGGGGTTTTATGAGACAAGAGGTATCTATCTTATCTTCCCTTTCAATTGTAATACTCTTACCTATCAAAGTCATGTAGGTCCCTCCAAGGACATTCAAAATGACACTGATAACAATTACAGTATGTACATCATGATGTATGTCCTCTGTTGAATTGAAATGAGACTGTTTATTTATACTAGACACACTTACACATTCAAGGCATATACAGTGTAAGGTCATGAAGTGAATGCCAAGTACCAGAATCAAATATCAACTTTCAAGACATCCTGCAATGTTGGATGGTCTGTACACAGATCTGTTCAGAGATTTTCTGTTGATCAAAGATACTGTGATATTGCAGCACATTTCATGTCATCAATGGTAGTATCCATTTTCTGTCTTGACAAATGTCACTGTCGAGTCTATCTGTAATTTGGTTCATTGATATGCTCTATGGTATTGAAGTTACTCCAATTTATCCTAGTTCTCATCAGCTGTGTGATTTGCATTTGTATTAGTCCCCTGGTATAGTGTCTATATGATTAAAAGATGACTGAGGTGAACAGTTATTTAGAAGGCATGGTCTCCATCAAGTTGGCCTTTTAACTGTACTGGTTGTGTTTTGTGTTTGGCATGCCTATGTCATGTACTGTCACTTTACATCACCATTGATGTGATGTTTCTAAAAGGTCATTTGTCATTTCCTAAGTTAGCATGAACAGTGACTTGGCATAGACTTGTAATGTCTGGTAAATATTTTGGATACAAGTTGCAGTTTGTTGTTGAAGCCCCTTGCCTTGCCATATATTTTAGATTAGGAACCAGGAACAGAGAACAAAAAAGCTTAGCGGAACAAGTGCTTGTCAGATATGACCTGTGAATGTCTTACTGGCACACACTTCATTCTGCTGGCCTTTGCATGCATAGTATCTTGTCTGTAGGGTAAGTTTGTTACTCGCCACTTCAATTGTAACAGTTGACAAGGCGATTCTGGCCATGGAAGTATATACCACATGTATTTGAGACTGAGTTTCAAATTATAAAGGACATAATTCCAAACTATATATAGATCTACAATGTTCTTCTCAGAGGGTTTTCATGTATCAGGCCTGATATCCTTCAATTTCCGCCGATACGTGATCAGTTGTCCTGATACGCAATCGGATTGCTTAGGGTTCGGTAAATTGCATGGTAACATTGTTAGTCCCCGCGGACGAAGTCCAGAACGGGGGCTTATGGATTGGGTTCCGTCCGTCCGTCCGTCCGCAGCTGTTTCTTGGAGATGCCTGGACTGATTTTTTTCAAACTTGGTACAGGGGCAACATACTATGGCATACATATGCACGTCAATTTGTTTTATGATACGATCCAATATGGCCGCCTAGCAGTCATTTTGTTTGCGAATTTTCCCTGTCTAGAGCCATAACTCAGACATGCTTGAACAGATCTCATTCAAAGTTGGTATTAGGACAGTGTTCTATGACATACATGTGCATATCCATTTTCATTGTGATGCAATCCAATATGGCTGCCTGGTAGCCGTTTTGTTTGTGAATTTAATTTTCATGTCCAAAGCCATAACTCAGACATGCTTGAACAGATCTCATTCAAAGTTGGTATTAGGACAGTGTTCTATGACATACATGTGTATATCCATTTTCGTCGTGATACGATCCAATATGGCTGCCTGGCAGCCATTTTGTTTGTGAATTTTCCATGTCCAAAGCCATAACTCAGACATGCTTGAACAGATCTCATTTAAAGTTGGTATTAGGACAGTGTTCTATGACATACATGTGCATATCCATTTTCGTCGTGATACGATCCAATATGGCTGCCTGGCAGCCATTTTGTTTGTGAATTTTCCATGTCCAAAGCCATAACTCAGACTCCATTTTCATCGTGATATGATCCCCCATACCCAACCAATCCTTTATTGTTGGAGGCATATTCCACGTCCAACAAGCACACACAACATATCTAAGTCTGTTTGTTTTAGGTTCACAAATGTTGTTGCGTGATCGGAGTAGTGATAATTCCTTAAAACCCAATTATAGCGGGGACTATGTCATTCTCAATGACTTGTTCATCTGTCACTCTGTCAGCTGATGCCTGTGTTGTTTTCAATGTATACTCAAAACATTTGTATTGATCCTTCACACATAAGCAGCAAGTAAAACTAAGAGTTTCTAATTAGTTCAAATGACTATTCAACCCTCTACCACAACCAGACAGATTTCAATGAAGTTTGTCGTCAGTATTGTTTTCGATAGGAATAAAATGCATAAACCTGCTAATGATAGTGTGATTCACACTACTGTACAAGTTTTCAGTAAATCAAAGGCAAAACCGGCCTATCCGTAACATCGGTTTGGCTGTAGAAGCATGTCGGAACTGCCAGATTTTCACAACTATAAAATCAAACCATACCGTGCCATTTTGCTATAAAGTATAAAAGTTTGACAAACATATGAAGTTGGCATTCAGTGTGTAGTTAATTTTCTATGACTGAGTAACACCGACTGAGTATGTCTCAACCCAAGAGTAATTTGCATAGTTGGTTTACTCCTCTTCATTGTCATAAAAAGAGTTGAACAGACTAATGTACCTTTCAATAAAGTGGCGATGTTGTCTCCGATTATCAGTTTCATGTTTAATTTTACTCTGAAAACACTTTTAGTTTGTAGTTTGACATTGTAGACTGGTACATCGTACGACTGCGATGAAAGCATGGATTTTGCAATATGGCGGCCATGACGTCTCAAACTATCACGAGTTTTTGAATTCCTCCATAGGGAAGTATAGTAAGTCTCGTGTATCATGACATTTCAGACTAACACGGTGTCTGCAGATAGCTGTACACAAACTTTTCGTGTTTCGAAAGTCTACTTTATCTGTGGACATTTAGATTGAAATAATTTCAGCTTTCCTAAGAATAATAATCAAAAATCACTGGTTAAAAAAAAAAACTGTTTGAGTTTCTTATTGATGCTAATATTTTGTAGTAATAAATTGGCCTTCAACTTTCATTTGGCCAGATATACATGTACTACTTGTTTGATATTATGATGTACTTTGATTTTATCATTAAGTTACTCAGAAATATAATTATTTTGTCTTGTACATTTATGCTAATGAGCCGATATCCTATCAACAAATCCTGGGGAGAACACTGGCTCTAGTGTGAAAGATTTACGAAGGATACCCTGTTATCAGGACTGACTTTCTCAGCTCTTCAGATTCCAATCTATACTATCATTTTTGCATCTTATCACTGACTTCCTGACAAGTCTTCTGGGTGCTAGTTTCAATGATAATCGTTACTTTTTAGCTCATTTGAACTGATAAAGTTCAGTAGTGTTATAGGCATCGAGCGATGTCTGTCTCTGTGTGTGTGTGTGTGTGTGTGTGTGTGTGTGTGTGTGGATGACTTAAACTCAAAAACTGTCGGACCAATTGGCTTTGTATTTGATGGGCATTATTTGGATCAAAATATGTCATTTTTGGTCAAAAAACTTAAACTCAAAAAGTTCTGGGCAGATTGGTCTGAAATTTGTAGGGAACATTCTTAGGGGTGTGTAAATTAAGATTTGTTCATGACATGATTCAATGAGTAAATATCTAAATTAGGGCTATAAGTATGTCTCTTTGGTCAAATATGTAATACGGCGTATTCCGGTTATCGAACTTCCGGTTGTTTCGCAGGAAAGTATCGCGAGAGGGCGCACCATATCTGACAAAGTGAGGGCCAGAATTTTCGTCATGGCATCTAATAGTATGGCGATGTATGAAGCTGTCAACAAAATGGGCGTAAAAGAACTCCGTGCATTCATAAAAGAGTGGAAAATTACTACTTCTAAATCTACTAGATATCGCCAGAAATGCAGTCAACCTTGGTCTTGAAACACTAGAAAATGATAATTTTCTGAGAGAACGGAAGAGGAGACAAATAGTGGATGTCGGGCATCAAAAGATAGAACTAATCGACAGCGGAAACATTGAAAGTTGGACGGAGGACCTTCGAAATATACCCGATGTAGACATGATAAACATATTTCTTTACCTTACTGGTGTCTGTTGCTTGACAAAAGAACGATTAGAAAATTACAAATCTGACAACAGCTTCCAATCTGATTAAAATCCGATGTAGATGTTGGCTGATCGTTCATTGCTATTTTACCTTCGTTATTTTGCCTGAATTGACCTTCTTCGTACATGTTTACATTTTTTAGCTTGCCTGATCGCCTCCTCTATGATCAGGCTAAAAAATGTAAACATGTACCACGAAAAATAATATCAGGCAAAATAACGAAGGTAAAATAGCAATGAACGATTAGCCGACATCTACATCGGATTTTAATCAGATTGAACAGCTTCCAGCTACAGTCATTGCAATATTGAGAGTTCGGTCGACAATTACCAAGCCACATGTTTATATTGTAACTGATGTCGCCGCATACTTAGGCCTTTCTTGTTTATTAGAACAGTGGTGTAGCACCACGGGTGAAATCATAAAACTTTGTCCGGAAAAAAACATTTCATGTACTGGTTATAAGTTGGCATAAACATATTTGTATTGATATACTCATCTTTACTATCACACTTTGGTTAGCTTGCTATTCTTCATTCAGGACCATCAGTGTATAAAAAACCCCATTGAAGTCGGCAACGTATCATAAATATTGTTATTGTGATTGATGTACCACACCGCCCACCCCTTCAATGAATCGGCCTTCCATGTAACGTTTACGTGGTTCACTCATCATACCATGTCTAGTTTATACCGATCTGATTAAAATCCGATGTAGATGTCGGCTGATCGTTCATTGCTATTTTACCTTCGTTATTTTGCCTGAATTGACCTTCGTGGTACATGTTTACGTTTTTGTCCTGATCGGTAGAGGAGGCGATCAAACATGTACCACGAAGGTCAATTCAGGCACAATAACGAAAGTAAAATAGCAATGAACGATTAGCCGACATCTACATCGGATTTTAATCAGATTGGTTTTATACAAGCTGCAATAACTGTAGCGTATATTGTGATTTTGAGGGTTCTTTCCTCTGTTTTTGTACCTTTTTCCGTTCCGATGTTTGACTGGAAGCAATCGCTAAACTTTCTCCAACGGTAACGCAAATGGACGAGGTCACACTGAAAACGTGAGTGAGATGTCAGTGTACTACCCGTTTCAAAATGTTGCTACTTTTGGGTTTTCCTCACGGTCGAATTGCAGAGCCAAACTTACGCGAAATATTAGGAGAACAAGAGGTTAATTTGCTATTTCGTTATTTGATGGGCGATAATGCAATATTATAGCGTAAAGTTACGGGGAATGACAGAAAATCTTTAGTCAGTGGTTACGATGCCTATAGACTCTATGCTTTGCAACAATGCTCTACAATTCTGGCCCTCACTTCCGGTTCTAAAACAGCACCCCTAGTGGCAAAACAATCATATCTTTTATCTTTTCGGGGCTTCTTCGATAACCGGAATACGGCGTATTCCAAAACTTCTGAACAGATTGGGCTGAAATTTAAGGGGGATGCATTTGGGGGTGTATAGATAAAGAAATATTAAGCATATAATGATCTCATCAGTGATATGCAAATAAGGTGGGAAAATGTGAATTTTGGTCAAAAAACTAGTATCTCAAAAAGTACTTGATTGAAATTTTGTGACATGTTACTAGAAGTTTTATTCTGCAGATTTTGTTCAAAATATATTGATATAATTGGTCCTGGCAACCATGACCATGCCCTTAGCAACAACCAAATGCTAGTATATTTTGCTAAAATAACATCTTGTTGGCAAGTGAGTAAACATTCAAAAGATGTATGCAAATATTCCTAGCAACCATGACCACACCCATAGCAACAGCCCAGTGACAGTGTATTTCACAAAGATGCAACAAGGATTCTTAAGCAAGCACACACACTAGAGGAATGAGCTGAGCAAAATTTCACGTGTGGCAATTTCCTCACTCTGACTCCTTGTGTGCAGGCAGCTTTTAATGAGATTTTTGAGGAATAGGTGCAAGGAAGTTGCCATGAGTGAAATTTTGCTTGCTAATTCCTGTAGTGTGTGCCTGGCTTTAGACAAGTGAACAAACATTCAAAAATTATGTAAATGTACCTAGCAACAAGACCACACCCATAGCAACATCCAAATGATGATGTATATTGCAAAGATAAGATCAGGAATTCATAGACAAGTGAACGGACATTCAAAAAATGTATGCAGATATGTTTAGCAATATGACCATGCCCATAGCAACAGCCAAATGATCGTGTATATTGCAAAGATAACAACAGGGTTGGATAAGGAACTGGATAGTCATTCAGCAAATGAACACCTATACCTAGTATGGATCAGCATGTGGATAAACATTTGTAAAAACTGTACATTTGTGCTACAATGTCAATGGCACTATTTTAACAGGTCATATTGAGGTCAACTTTCTACAGAGATCAGATATCAGACTCGGCTGTATAATAATATTTCTGTTCAGTTCTCTTAGTTTGAAAGATCAACACCAATGTATTTTTTCATTTATTCCCAGTCAGTCTTTGTACAAGGCTGAATATTGATTTGAAGAACTTGTGCAATAAAAGATAGTGTCCCAACTTGCTGTTTGAACTACACTCTTGTCAGTGTGAATCATGAAATGAGTATAGGTTATCACGTTACACAGCTGTACTCAGATTTATGCCCTGAAAATAGCAATCCTCTCAAAGCATAGCTATGATATACTTTGTAATTACAGAAAGTAGTTGTTTCAGCAAACACTTGTCATCAGAATAAATGCACATCCTAAGGGCCTATCCTTCATTTGTATTCATGAAATCATTCCCAGCAAGTTCAATCTGACCTTTCATCATCCTCAAACCAGCTTTGTCTGCCATGAAGTTATTTACAAAGAAAGGACTGAACAAAGAAAAATAACACTTCAAAGATAATATATACAGATTGGCTTACAATTTGATGATTATATGAAATGTCAGAAGTATCACATTCTTAGAGATTTATCATTTTCTTAAAATGTTGTGTGGGAACATTTCAATGTTGAATTGAGTATTAAAGGTGAAGGGTAGGTTGCTTGACACAGAACTGCTGGGAAATCATGAACTAATAACCATAATTTTAGCAAAAAATGGCTGCTGTCCCCCCCAAAGTGTTCTTTATGTGATAGAATATCTTTTGTCGTGTCATTTTCTATTGGTGAGAAGAATCATAGTTTAACTCCCACACAATTGAAGGTGACAGCAGATGTGAAATCCCCACTCTTATGTCAGGCTTCTATTGCAAATGTCACAGGGAAAGGACACTGACGCTAATATAGATATTGAAATGTTTACAGTGGTTTCACACATTGAGTTCAAATGAAGGTATTTGTCTTGACTATAACACTGAGGAAGTCTTGAAATAGTAATATAAAGAGTTTCAGTTTCATGGGGAAAGTGCTGCTTTTGTTTGGGTGATCGCTGTATGACTCTGTCACGGTCTGTTGTGTTTGGTGCAGGCCTCTTGTTAAGCAAATCCCCTGTTCTAAACCATGCGGGCAGAGTTGACCTAAACTATCATATGTTTTAACTGTATTAGGAAGGATTAGGTATGTGGAATTACATGGAAATACGGTCACTGCCAATCACTGGAACACCAAACATTCTAATAAAGTGACAGCAAGTGTACTGTACTTGTGAATATTGTGTGTGTGTGTATGTGTGTGTGTGTGCATGTACATACATTGTACATTGTACATACACCCTCGCAGAGAGCAGCCCACATTATCTTTATAGCCCTTAGCAATTCCTCCAGTACCTCCAAATTAGGTATTAATGTTATATTAACAAGCAAAGCACAATAAGTGTGTCGTTTCCTGTCAACATACATATAGTTCAAATTGTTAATGTTAACCCTGTAGATATCAAAGATACATAACAATGTAAAAATGCTATCATGTCGCAATACATGAGGATTACAATTTAAATTGCACTAGAGAATCTGTATGGCCTTGATAAAACATGTGAATGCAAGTATATTACAGCTAAAAATTGATTACAAGTTTATTTTAGTGATCATAGCAGACATACCAAAGACTGATCACACAAAACCTGGAGATATATTTTTAGGCTATTAAATTGAGCTGCTAATGTGTACAAGTGTATATTAGTGCTGCCTTTGTGGACATAATTCAATGGAGATATTATGGTCATATAAATGATCTGTTAAACTGCCTGAAATCTCAAGAAGAAAAAGTGCCAGCATAGGATGTATGAATTTTATGGCAGGTATAATAAATGTGCAATCCATTCATATGCAGTTGATGTATGATTGATAAGTTCAGAGTTCATCCCCATCAGGTATTGTTAAATGTAGTGCTTCTCAAAACTAGGATGGATTGCCAGTCAAGTTGCTTATAACGAATGATCATTGTATAGCCTGAGAAAAGAATGTCTTGGGAAATTGTGGATATGGTGTCATTTTTTCTTCCGTAAGGAAGAGATGTATTAGGGGGTGACAGTGTGTGTCTGTCTGTCTGTCTGTCTGCGTGTGTGTGTGTCTGTCTGTGTCATCATTTTCTCCAAAACGGCTGGCTCAATTCAAATGAAATTTTGAAGACGTATTCTATAGGGTAATGGTAAGAACTGATTAGGTTTTCGTAAACATTCCATGAATACTAATGAGCAATTTGTGTAATTAGTGGTTTTTGGTAATTAGGCTATATATCAAGAATGCACGCTTCAAATTCAATATAATTTAGTACATACATTTGCAATACCTAAGCACATCTGTCCTGAAAATATTATTGATGTAGCTGTCAGTTTTAATAAGTTATTGGTGTATTTCGGTAATTAGATGCGATGGCCACAAAAAAGAAAAGCATTGTTTCTGGTCAGGAAAGGTTGACTAAATTCAATGTGAATTTAATTTTTTTTCAATTGTTCATGATTAGTTCTGCAGTTGTCTTTACTGAAGTAGCAATTAATGTAGGTAGAGTTATTTTGTGTTTTTCCGTGGATCTGCAGACTGCATTAGCTGGAAAAAACACAGGTAAAAAAAGATCGAAGTGGGAGCATTTCAGTGATGCGCAGTGCCCAGTAACAATTCCTTCTCTTTTGTTGGCCTTTATTAAAACTCCTACTAAGGTGAGAGCTATGCTACAACGTTCTATAAAAGCTTCACATTACATGTTGTAGTCGTGTACTAATAGCAAAGATTGTTGCATTCTAGCAATTATTATGTGTAGGAACAAAAAGCTCAATATTACCCTTATGGAAGGCATTACCCTTACGGAAGGTATTCAGTTTAAATCTGGTCATAGGATTTATTGTATATATTGCGTGAGAATGAATGTTTATGGACTCTTCGTTCATAGTTACAAATCATTTTTCTACTTCTCACAGTCCAAAAAAAATTATTTGGAAATTATTCTAAAATTCTTACTGTCTCATAAACATTGTCAGGGATTTACTACAATAGGCTTTGTTTAGCTGTAAGTATTTCCTATACTCCTAGTGAATTACACTTTGTTTTAAACATGTTCGTTCTTCTCTGTTTTGTCTGGTAGGTGAAGATTATCGTACCAAACAGCACAGCCGGTCTAATCATTGGTAAAGGGGGTGCAACGATTAAAACCTTCATGGAACAGACAGGAGCCAAAATGCAAATATCACAGAAATCGGAAGGTGTCAATTTGTCGGAACGCGTCATCACAATTAGCGGCGACAACGAACATACCAAGAAGGCCTTAGCTGCTGTCATTTCCAAAGTGCAGGAAGACCCGCAAAGTGGGAGCTGCAACAATATTAGCTATGCTACTATTGCAGGGCCAGTGGCCAATGCAAGTCCCACAGGTTCACCGTTTGCTGACGCTGCAGCAGCTCTTGCAGCTGCCAAGCCTCAGTTAGCATTAGCAACGGGAGGTGCTAGTCCAGTACCTGCTTTGGGGTTAAGTTTGGGAATGGGGATGTCAGGATCACCTAGAGTAGCTACTACATCTTATTCAGGCAATGATGTTGCTGCCATCAGTGCTGCCATGAATACTTTAGCTAGTTATGGTTATAGTGTGGGAGGGTATTCTGGAACAGGTAGCACAAGCCCGATACTTAGTCTAGGATCTGCAGCAGGGAGCACTGCTGCACTTCCATCCAGTATATTAGGTTCTTATCAAGCAGTGGCTGCTGCGGCAGCTGCAGCAAACGGAGCCTCACCCACAATGCGCAATGGTTCGGCATACGAAGCAACACCTACAGCACAAGCAGTCAATGGGGCAGCAGGATTTGGTCTTGCCAGCACAGAAGGAGCCATTCCAATGGGACCTCTAGGCTCATTCAGCAGTCTAGGCAGTCTTGCCTCTTTTGGCTCAGGGACTGAATCAGCGAAAGATAGCAAAGATTCCACTCTAGAAATAGAGGTGCCAGAGACATTAGTGGGTGCCATTCTAGGCAAGGGTGGTAAGACCCTTGTAGAGTTCCAGCAGTGCAGTGGAGCTAGGATACAGATCTCCAAGAAAGGAGAATATGTGCCGGGAACACGCAATAGAAGAGTTACTATAACAGGTAATCCTCTAGCAACTCAAACAGCTCACTATCTCATAACTCAGAGAGTGACACAAGAAGAACAAAATAGAGCTCTCAAAGGAACAAATTAGCCAAGTAGAGAGACCAAAGAGCCAAAACATGGGTCAAAGTATAGGGGAGGGAGCAATCAATCAATCAACCAACCAACGAACCTGTTCACCAAATCATGACCTTTGAACCGTGTTATTGTCTCAGTGGTGTAAAAAAAAAGTATTCCAATGATCTTCCATGTTGAATTTGTGCACCAACCTGTTGTCTTTTTTGTAAAAAAATATTCCTACAAATGAGAAGCAGCAGATGATATATAGGTAAGTAAGTAAGTATGTTGGGGTGAAAACAAAACGAGAATGTAACCCTAAGGGTTGGGCTGCAATATTGTACTCTAAAATGATTAATTTTGTTTGTTTTTTAAAGTACTGAGGGGCAAAACATGTCTAAAGACTGACAGACACTTTGTCTGTGTTTGACATTATGAAATATATCTGTTTACAATTGGCTCAGCATTATGGACGATTTCTAGACAAAATTGTTTATATTGAATGTATTAAACTGTAAACGTAGTTTTCCATGACTGGTACCGAGAGCTTGTAAATAGAGCTCTTGTTTATATACATATATGACAGTATGAGTAATCAGTTTAGTAGATCACCAGTTCTAGTTTAATAAATAGCTGTGACAGAAGAATGACAACAAAATCGTAGAGTTAGATAGAAGACACTTTGTAAGTGACACGTTGAAATTCTTCAAAAACAATTCCTTCTCGAATTGATGTATGATTTCTCCCACCTTAAGCATTTACTGTTACTGCTAAAAGAGATCTTCATATTCTCGCAACCAAAACAGTCAGTGTGTTACAAAAAACTAGCCAAACAGAATTTCTCTACCAGAAGATTAAAAAAAATCAAAAAAAAATCAAAAAAGGAAAGATTAAATAGAAAAATAGGAGATGAAAAGAAATACTATTTTATCAGAACCAAAGATTTGAGATATGAATATTATTTATATTATCAGAAAAAAACAATTTAATTTTGTGTTGGAGAGATTTAATTTGATAATAATTATAACTACTCCTTCCATTTCACATCGTTCATTACAATATTCATGCCGATTTTTTTTTCTTTTTTCGTTTGATTAATATCATAAAATTCATTGTAAAGCACTAGTTCAAGTTTTTTTGTCAACTTTGCTAATCATTCAGAAATATTAACAGATCATTTTTCCAGATCATGTAACAAAAAACATGGTTCAGGTTCCATAAAATGAAAAAAAAGTGTAACCTCAATAGCATAATAGTTGAGATCCCAAGCTATCAACTAACCTCCTCCCCACTCAGTATTATATTTGGACTATTATCATGTCTCTGAGAATGTGAGAGAGATGGTGTGAAGTTTAAGTTGAGATCCTAACAAGCCTTGTATCAGTCACAGTTCCTTGATGTGTATACATTAGATATTGTGTTTTATTTACTATTATTATTCAGTGCTATTATTGAGATTCAGTGTTGGCACACATGCTGGTATTCCAACTTAATTGGGTTTCATTTTAATCCCCATTCCACTCCCATGATGCCATGTTCAGGTCAGTAGACCATGTTACTCTGAGTGTAAATATGCATCACATAGCTTCAAATTAGAATTTTCGTTTCAAAGAAGGGGAGGGAGACGCATCTTTAATTGTGAATACTGGCATGTGTAAAAAAACTCTGAACGCAGGCTTTTCGGCTTTGCAAACCATTTACGTATACTTTTCCTGTAGCAAGGTGCAAACAAATTTGGAATCAAAAATATACAACTCAACCCTATGTAATATGAACTTTATTTGACACTTGACAAAACTGTGCAACACAACATGTCCAGTATGTCTTCCAATGCAAACAAAAAAATGACTACTCGATGTATGTTACTGTGTGTACATCTAATGTTTTCATTTCATTCTTATGATGCCAATCCCCCATGTATCACTCACAAGTCATGCTGATTAATATAGCCGCCAACCAGTGGGCAAGTGGAGAGGTGCTGGTCTGTTGTGTTGCCTGTAGATATTTTTAGAAAGGGCTCCCAGCTGCAGCTGTATTAGACGTACATCAGCTGTTGACTACAAGGTTAAAATGTAGTAGTATGCTGCAAGAGTTAGAGACACTGAGATGAACGAACAGCAAGAGAGCTCAGTCAGGACTGGTGAACATTGTAACATGAGTTGTGTTTGAATCACTAATCTGCAGCAAAGAATGGCTGTTTTTTTCATTCAATATATACAAAGTACTGTTCACTTTTACAAATCACATCTCTCTGTAACATTGACTTCAGACAAATCATCCACCACGTCTTAAAGCTAATACTGTGGGATATCTTCTTTTCTTTTGTTTTTACCAAGTACTGACATGCTTATTAGTTGAAGTCACATTTCTTTGTGTGTGCTAGAGTTTTTCGTTTTGTTTGTTTGAGTTGCATATATACATCTTCCTGTAGAATCATTATTAACCCATATTAGGTGACTCCAGTTCGTTTGTCGATGTAGTCCGACAACGACTGCTTTTATGTACATCAGAGAGCAGACATTTTGAAATCATAGACATTTTTTTAACAAGTCATTTTTTCGTCACTGTCAAAAAAAACCTGTAATGTTGTTGTTGCTGTAATTCATGTATTATGCATACAAAATCATTTCTATATATTAACGTACCTTGATTTTCATACAAAGAAAATTGTAAAAAAAAAAAAAAAAAAAAAAAATGACATGATTTAACTCGAATGAAGTTATAAGGGTGCTAAGTTCATGACGAGGGGGGGAAGAAGTGATGCAGTCAAGAACTTGTAATCAGAAGAAATTTTCTAATGATTTGAAAACGGAGTCACTGTGAACCAGTGCAGTTTATTTATGATAAAATTTCCAATGATTGTGTTGGATAATTTTCTAATGACTGGGTCGTGCTTCCATATTGCATTTATGTTGATGTACATTACTGTGTATCGTATTCATATAGAGGGTTATAATGTTATCATCACCTTTTTGACCATTCTAACAGCCAGAATCAGGAGAAGGCTTTCAAAGTAATGCACCTTATTTTGTTGTTTTCTCTACTTTCCTATTTCTATTTGTTTTTCTCTTTTGTTTTTGTTTTTTTTTGTTTTTTACTCCCCACATCTGTGTCGCTATAGATATATTATCAGATGAATTATTGTATGTTGTTACTAGTTGCTGTGGTAGATAGGTACGTTGCAGTGCGAGGGGAAGTCAGTGTTTTTCATGTCAAAGTCTTAGTCTTACAGGAGTTAAATCATTTGTGATTGTTGAGATTTCAGTCTGTATATTTCCATCCCATTGTGTTCTTATATCATATGCATAAAACGTGTTGCTGTCCTTTCCTCAAGCCATATCATTGTGTGAGTGTGTCTTCATTCCTTCTATCAATCAATCAAATCAGCATGCATGTAATAAGACTGGGTGATACTGGACTCTAGTCTCACACAAAACCATCACCAGACATGTTAATAATAATCAATCAAAGCTTACAAATCAACCAACTCAGTCAATACGTCATCAACCACAGCCAGCTGCAACAGTGAAGTCATAGCGCAAGCCAAGCAGTTTATATATATATATATATATATATATCATTGCTATCATCAGCGGTATATCTAATCTGCGCACTGTTTTAATACACTTGTTTGCATCCTAATGCTGCTTGGTCCTAGTGGTGTGCTCTCATCGGATTTCCTTTCCTATATCTTACGGGGTTAGAATTTGCATAGACCTTGGTCACTCGGGAAGTATGCAGTAGACCCTCTGATGCTGACTTCAGAACTGACAACAAAGTATAGAGTTTATAACTCGGAGGGTATGCTGGATATATGTTGAGGGGCAGCTGTCTCTTCACTATTGTTCTTTCACATTCACAGACTTCTCATCTCTGCTTACCCTCCCTACATAAAAGATATCAGCCGCTTACACATAACATAATAGTCATGCTTTTAAAGTTGCTTTGAGTGTTCTCTTTAATCAGTTTCATGATGTTTATAGTTTTTCTCCATTCCACCTGTGCTACAAAAAAACAACTGTACCACCACAACCACCCAACATTCGCCATAGATTTCATATATACATACCACGTAATATTTCATATCCCAATTTCATCTACCAAATCATACCATTCTGCCAACCAACCAAAACCAGCAAAGCCAGCCTTCAACCCACCAGCCACCACCTATATGCCATTCTGTGAAAACGAGTGCCATTCATTTTGAATGAGTGTATTTCATTAGTGAGTGTGATAGTGTATGGTTTGGGTTGTGTGGGGGTGTGTGTGTGTGTGGGTGTGTGTGTTTGTGTGTGTTGCTGCTGCTGCAGTTTCCTTTCTCATCTACTTTCCCCCATTGTCTATATTTAATTTTTGAGTGTGAATCCGAATAGCCATTCTCCTGGTTGTGTAGTCTCTCTGACATATGTTTATATAACACAACATAATACACTGCATGGCCTGCTAATTCTTTTATCGTGTAAACAAACTGGATGGGACTACAAACTATCCATAAAACAAATCCTGCTTCCTCTCTCTAATGGTTACATTTTATGTTAATTCTAGTGCACACCATTTCAGCCAGATTCAGTCCACCACTGTCCAAAGTTGCCATTCACTTTGATACATAGTACCACCCTAGCACATAGCACTTGATGGATGTCTACCAATATCTCTGCTCTCCTGGGTCTCATACGCATGTTGGAATCTCAAAAAAAAATACAAAAGAAAAAAACAAAAACATTCACATCTACATCCCAAGAGAAACTCGCACACTAGTCAGTACCTCAGTGCAACATTTTTTTCTTGTCTTTATGTTTTTATTGTTCTCCTCTTTGTTATGACATGAATAGGACTTAAGTCACTCATAATGATTTTTTTTTTGGTGACACTGCCACGGTAGAACACCATTCCATGTGATTAGTCATAACATCTCAAAACGGCCAGGACAACAACCCATATACTAACCTAACCTCAACCATTGCATGTTGCTACCCAAGCATGGATGCCGCTATCTCATAGAATCAATGCCATCTATTTGAAATAGAGCATTATTTGTATTACATTTTCTAACTTTTCAGTACACAAAAAAAGTATTAAATTATTTCAAAAGTGCACATCTTCTCTTCTCTCCTTACAGTGTCTGCAAATTGTAACTAAAGTTAAGTAATCTTTTTTTTTTTAAGGAAAACTAATCATACAAGTCTATTAATGTAACTTTGGGTGTGCCTGGCTAAAATAACATGCTTCATTTATATGCACTTTCATTGGTTCTTGTTTCTGCAAACTCAATTTTTTTTTGTTTCCTACTAAAAAAAAAAAAAGAAGATGAAATGTCCTTGAATATGCTTACTAGACTGCAGTAATTTATTCAACAATTGAAGCAAATTTTGTAGCAGTTGAAAATTTGAAACCAAAATTAATTGTAATTGTAAATATGTAGAGTAGGGAGCAATGTTGACCATAAATTAGTTTTTGAAACTAAAGTAGAGTTTATATATTTTGAAAGGCGCAGATCACTGTTAGGGAGGAAAAAAAATACAAATACAAATGACTGGTCACAGGTAAGTAAAAAGGAATGCTAGCAACCATGTCAACACTGGATACAATTGCCTGGCATCTAGACCTTGAAACTCCAAATAACTTCATTTCCACTAAATTTCACTGTTGATCTGACATGGCTGTGCCAACCAAACATGCCGTGACCTTTGACCAAGTAGTACACTAGCACATTCTTGCATAATAGTCTAATGGCAATTGTTGACAACCCTGTTGTAATGGTTGACTAATAATACCCATCAGGTTTTCATTTCAATTTTTCATGATATTGTTTCAATAAAAAAAAGTGATGCAAACTCTCAAACCATGTAGTATTGAACTGGTTCAACATGCAATGGGGGTTGATGGGGCATTTTTTTTGTCAAGTGAAAGACTGGGTGGTTGTGTATACGTACGTGCTATGTGCTGATTCTTACAAACTTTCCCCACTCTTTTAAAATTGTACAGAGAACTGACAGTGCAAAAAAAAAAGCTTTGCATGGCATGATCTTTTATTGGCCCCCTTTCCTAATCCGTTAACAACCAGGTGGTACAGTTGGCATTTCTGGAGAGAACTACCCATAAATATTTAGATTGTCCTGGTATTGCCTGTCCCTCTGTGTTTACCAAGTACCTGTTACATTTACACAAATACATGAATAAGTCAACAAACCAAACAAGCAGAGCTTTTTACACACACTGAATCAAACAGGGGAATTAGCCTTTAGCAACTGTCCTCAGATGTTGGTGAAAAAATGACACCTAATTCACAACATGAAGATTGATTGGAACTCGAATGATGAAAAATGTCCATCAGATTGGAACAGTTTTAAAGGTGAAATCTTGGTGAAAGGAGAAGTCTCCTGATATAGTGTACAATGCTACAGGGCGTATTTACTTGTAGGGATTTTAGCCTAAGCAATGTTGATAGTGTCAATAATATTTGCACCCAATAATAACTGGGAACACAGTGTTGTGCCAAAATAGACAAAAACTATTGACAACTCGGGCATGTTTCATTAAATTTGCTGAGAGTCAGACTTTAAACAGATTAGCCCTTGATAACATGCCTGGAAACAAGACAAAGTTATACATGATTAACGATATCTTATCAAACAATACTGTACCTAGTTTCTTATTAACTCCCTGACTGGGAACCCATGGTAACAAAATCTCTCTGGTCATGCCCGGAACTATTTTCAAAAACACTGATAAAAAATACTGGCATGGGTCTGGAAATAGACATCATTGTTGCCACGGCGGCAATACAATGTGGTCACTCATTAACTACCAAGGGACTGTGTAAGAGGTAAACATGTTGAAAAATTAATATCCCCTACTTTGAAATATGAAATACAGTGGTTGGTTTTATTGCCCTAAATATAACTTTTAAACAAGCCATGTTGGTTTCCCTGGATTGCACTGTCTATGTCTCAATGTGATCTTTATCCAGCTGTATCTACTCTGGTGCAACTACTTGACAGCATATCTAGGTTTCCTCTTCCCCTGGTATCCTGATATTTAATACCCCCACCCTAATATTCCAATTCCCACCCTCTTCTAAACTTGGCTATATGAATAAAGACTTGTAACCAAGCTGTGGTAGTCCTGGATGTCTTTGACAGTAACAGAACCCATAAATATCATGATTGATGTAACAAGGTCGTGTTTCAACCAGTATGGTTTATTTATCATTTGGGTGTGGGTCCTGTCAATGGGAGAGAAGACACAGATATATGAAAGTTAATAATTTACCACAAAAATGACTGATAACATGAGTATCTCAAATCAGTAAGTAAATTTGAGGAATGGTGACACCAACCCATGATAACAGTGTAATACCATGCAGTGTGATGATTCCTATGCTAGCCTAGCCAATGAAGTCAGTGAGGGATTGCTTACACTCAAAGCTGGTCTGATGTTATTCCTGTGCATGTTATGAAATGTGATATCATCATGAACAATGCAATGCAGGTTTTCAATCTTCAAGCTAACAAAACTAACAGTGATGATCAGCTTACATCAGGCCATGGTGTACTATTGATTGTCTTTTAATTACCCAAATGGTAAATGTGTTGGTCATTAAAAATCCTGTATTTTGGTTCAACCATAAATGTGTGATGGGTGGTTATCATGTCATCCACTTGTCTGCTAAACGTATAGTTATTACAGTATGTCTCCCATCATGCATCTTTCTAGTTTAAGTATGGTATCAGAGATATGACAGATTATTAACTACATGATATGATTCATGCAAGCTTACAAAGCCTCAGATGTATGGAGATGGGCTTCTTCCATTTTCTTGTCAAATTTGGGGAGAAAAATGTCTTCTTAGAACAGCTCTAGCTCATTTTATAAGGTGTTGGAATATTAATAGATTCCTAAGTCAACAATCTGTTAATAAGTTATCAAATTTGTATAGGTTAGCTTGTACAGGGGCCATATACCCACAATCCCCTGTAGTGTAAGCACAAATGCTTCGTTCTGATTGGATATAGAACATCCCTGCATGTTAGCTTACCCTGAGCTTACCTTCCCATAGTCCTGTTATCTGTGAAACTTCACCATTCTGATTGGCTATTGATGTGGTCATTTTAAACCTGCCCTCCCACAATTCCCTGGGAACAATTATATGTTGACTCTTGCTACAACATTCAATGGCAGATATAAATATTAAGTACAAGAAATCATTTTGAGAAATAATTCAAAGATAGATGCTGTGATGTGAATTCATACTGTGTCATGTCTCACCATGGAAGGGCTGTATTCAACATATGTAACATGTCATGGAAAGGCATGAATTGCCATTGAGTGTATTTATCCAGGCTACCATGGTATGAACACTTATACAGCATCACATAGGGTACAACTATTGGTGATAAGATCTGACAGTATGATGCCATGGTATCACCAGTTCTGCTATCTTGTGTTCCAAGTCCAATGTAGCCCAGCTACAAATACTGGTTAATACTGTAATGTGTTGTATTATCAGTAGTCAGTTGTTGTACATCTCTTGCTGGAATCAGAGCCTTGTGGAAATAATTATTCTTGATTCAGAGGACTCTTATTAGCACAACTGAACTGAGAGGTTCAGTAGTGCTGTAGGGATCCCCCAGTGTCTGTCTGTGTGTGTGTGTGTGTGTAAACAACTTAAAGTCAAAAACTGCTGGACCGATTGCCATGATATTTTGTGGGTGCATACCTTGGGTGTCTAGTTGGGAAAAAAAACTACTGGGCAGATTGGACTGAATTTTGGGTGAAATATTCTTCAGGGTGTTTAGATTAATAATTGTTCACAACATGATGATCCCATCAGCAATAATTCCAAAACTACTCAGCAGATTGGACTGAAATGTTATGAGGATGCATCTAGGGATGTAGGGATGAAAAAATATTAAGCATATAATGATCTCATCAGTGATATGGAATTTAGGTGTAAACGTGTGAATTTTAGTCAAAAACTTATATCTCAAAAAGTACTAAGTGAAAGAGTCTGAAACTTGAGATGTTTCTAGAAGTGTTATTTTTTATGATTGCTTTTCCTCAAAAATCTTCAACTTTGACATTTCCCAGTAGATTGAGCTTAACTTTGTTGAGAATGTGTAGATTTGTCCTCATTAGCTGAGACAGTGAGAACAGTACATTGTTAATTAGCTATAATGTTTACTTTACCATTTCCTCTGGTGGTAAAGTGTGTAGCATGGCCAGTTTGGTTTATGACTTGATTATGTAATATGTTGTAAGACAGCTGTTTCATCACCTACCCATATAAACTGAATGTAGCTGGCCTGTAAAATATTAAAATAAGACAACCAAGAAAGTTAAACCTGTTACATTGGTATGATCTGGTTCCAAATTGATTTTAAAAAATAAAGAAGTACAAAACCTTGTAGACACATGACTTTAAAGTTTGATTAGGATGTTGCTATACTTGTCTTGATTAAGTACACTTCCAACATAGGATGGCTGGATTATTATCATGGAAAATAAGTGAATACTTTGTTTTGGTTACAACTTTAAATCTTCAAAAAATTATATATCTATCATTGCCCTGAACATGAAGTCGAGCAACAATACAATATTTGCGCTATTTTTTGTATCTTCATCAAAAATCTGTGAAAATATGTCAAGAAAACTGCTTCACAAAAATTTCTTTTCAAAAAGAAAACCTCAATTTTAAAGAGAATATACTGAACATATGTTTTATATTTACGGCCAAATATCAACAATCACTCGCATCTTAGAAATTAGAAATAATTTTGATAAAAATTACTTTTCTCAATTGCTATTAAAAATTAGTGAAAATTATATGAAAGCTAACACACACCTGTATTCTGATAAAATAAATTCTTGTGAAAATGAACCAATCCACAGGTTGTAAGGTATAGTTTTTACTTTTAACTACTACCTAGTTGCCTAGAAATGTGTGTAGGTTCATAATATGAAGGAGTGTTGAAAAAGATGATGTAATCACTGAAATGCACTGGTGAAATTAAAATACAGTACCCATGTATTCACAGATCTGCTGGTGAAATTAAAATACAGTATTCATGTAGTCACAGATCTGCTGGTGAAAGTACAATATTCAGGTCATGAGTACTGATGTGTGATATGATATACTATTTTAGAGTCTATTGATATCATTTCTTATCTGAGCAGATGCCAAGGTACCTCCCCAGAGAATAACATGTACTACATAGCGTTCCCTCTACAGGTGATACTTTATGCAACACTATATCTTTAGTTGTTAGCACAACACGTGCTCACTGTTCAATAGAGGCTATCCTAGAAGCTATATCCATTACTTTGAGTCGTGAGAACAGACTCAAATTCACGGATAGCCTCTAGACTAAGCAGAGGCATACAGATTCAATCAGTAGATAGACTGAATTCTTACTTACAGACAGTCATTCTATCCTGGATTTTTGGTTGACAAGAGTTTCTGAGCCAGAGGTGCCCTAGCGTGTATTCTATGCTAGTGGTTTGTTTGGGCTTAATAGCCACAACTACTCTAGTAATAGCCAAAGTACAGAATCTGAGCTAGAGGTGCCCAGTCCAGTTCCTACATGGTATAGTTATGATTTACACCACGTTGGTATCCAGACCAGAGGTGCCCTACCGAAGAATGTTACAGCTTTGGACAGCCAAGTATATGAATTCCTCATGTGTAACTAGTCAGACTAAATTGATTGCATAAGGTAGATTTCAGTCAGTAAATGACAAGTGGTATTCTTATCATAAACATACTAAGGCTGTTCAGTCTGCATCTAACTGGGTCACAATGGTTACACTGTAATCAAATCTGTGTCAACTAGGTTTTTTTTCCTTCAAAATTTGACAGTTGAAGATTTTCACATTATATATACATGATTGAATACTTTATTCCTGATCCCATGAACACCAGACTCATTTTTAGTACACTTGCCTTGTTAAATAGCCAATATTTTATACAAAGTTGGACCAAGTAGTATAGATGTGATTTCAGAAGATGTCCTTCCCACTTTTATGATGTACTTTCAATGATTACATAAGACTAATTATTCACCGTAACAGAGCTGGCTGAGGACCACCTTGGCTTTGAAACTACTTTTAAAAGGAAGTGGTGTCCTGTTGTTTTGAAAACATTCTGTCAAGTTTTATGAATGAAATCTATCTATACAGTCAATTTAATCCACTTGCCCATCCATAGCTGTAGTTGAGTTTTGTCATGCAAGTATTGTACTTTGGTCTGGTCTGGCAATTTGAACATTTCTTGATTTCTACAGCTATATCTATGAAAAGAGATGAAAGGTACATTTCAACCTTTCCATCAAGTTTTCCATAATAATTCCAACACTGCTAGTATAGAATGTAAGGTATATGTATAATTTATTGATGTATGTCAGCCACACCCACTCCAGGTCCACAAGGGTGTATGCTTGGTAATGGCTTTCATAGTGTACATGCAGTGATGTGGTCTGCCATACAGCAAAGTATTAAAGCTGCAACTCAGTGCATGGTAGTATAAATACACACAACTTCAGTGGCCATTTATCATTAGTCTGGAACTATATAGTCTGTATATGAATCACAGGATACATGTATCTTTCACCACAACAGAATGAAAACCATAGATAATCTCTAACTAGGGATCATTAGTCTGGATGCCAACATAACGTATAGGAACTAGACTAAAGTACATGTATCATATACCATGTCAAGATACTTGGGTCCAAGCTCTTGTTTACAGGAAAGATTGGCCACGAAGTTATATTCATCAGACAACGCCACAAAGATTTAGTAATTTTCTGAAGATTTGAAATGAAACCAAAGAGTTGACAAGAAAGTGCAACTGAAATTTACAGGATCTAAGTGGGAAAAGTTTGTTTGCCATCATGTTTTTATTAGCACTGAATCCATTTTAGGAGATAGTGGTCCATTGAAAGCAGACTGCATATCCACTAAGTAAGACTGTATGTATTGGGAATTGTAATGGACATACTTTGACAAGTAGGATCAGTATGCTTAATTGGCCATAGGATGCATAAATCAAAGCTGACAAGGTTATCAATTATATACAGGGAGATGTAAAACTGGGCTTCTTGTAAACAATATGACAGTTTTACTGTGTCGGTTTACAACATGTGGTGACAAATGATAAACTGAAAGCTTTCAAATCCTCAATTTTATAGTTTTATTAGCACAACTGAACTGATAATGTTCAGTAGTGCTGTAGGCATGGTAAGGTGTCTGTCTGTGTGTGTGTGTGTGTGTGCGTGCGCGCACGTGTGTGTGTGTGTGTGTGTGTGTGTGTGTGTGGACGACAAACTCAAAAACCGTCAGACTGATTGCCTTGGTATGTGGTGGGGACATTACCTTAGGTGTCTAGTTGGGAAATGTTCAAAGCAAAATGATCGCATCACAGGTATGTGATTTTGGTCAAAAATGACATTTTGGGTAAAACAACTTGTCGAAACTACTTTGCAGATTGATCTGAAATTTGGCGGGAACGTTTTGCGGGGTGTGTAGATTAAGATTTGTTCATGACATGATTCTACCGGTGATATGGAAATTAGGGCTAAAATGTGTCTTTTTGGTCAAAAATCTTTAATTCCAAAACTATTGAACAGATTGGGCTGAAATTTAATGGGGATGCATCTGGGAGTGTATAGATATTAAGCATATGCAAATTAGGTGTAAAAATGTGAATTTTGGTCAAAAATTTGTATCTCAAAAAGTACTAGGCCAATGAGACTGAAATTTTGGTGAGATGTTTCTAGAAGTGTTATTTTTCAGATTTTCTGCAAAACATTTTGACACAATTGGCCCTAGTAACCATGACCATGCCCATAGCAACAATGAAATGCCAGTATATTTTGCTAAAATAACATCATCTGGTAGACAAGTGAGCAAAAATTCAAAAAAATGTATACAAATGTCCCCAGCAACTATGACCACCCCATAGCAACAGCCAAATGATCACATATATTGCAAAGATAATAACAGGGATTAATAGGCAAATAAATAAACATTCAAAAAATATATGCAACTAAACCTAGCAACAAGACCACACCCATAGCAACAGCTCAATGACAAAATATATTGTAAAGGTAACAAGTGTTGGATAGACAACTGGATAATCATTCGGCAAATGAACACGTCACCTGTATGTAGTATAGATCAGCATGTGGATAAATGTTTTTTAAAAACCCATTTGTGCTACAGTGCCATTGGCACTATTTTTTACTTTTGAAAGCGTGCCCCTATACTTCTCAACTTGTGAAAATGATCAAATATTCTGCGCAAAATAACATGCACTCCTGATTAAGGTTATGCTTTGATGATGGCCCACTCCTTTGTTCACCTTTCTGTTTATTTGTTTGTTTGTTTATGTCTGTCTGTCTGCGTGGATATATATGCGCATGCATGTGTCTGTCTGTATCTGTGCATGTATGTATCTATGTATGTATGTGTAGATGTTGGTGGTAAATGTCTGTCTGTATACTTATGGTGCTACATAAATGACATGTTGTCAATATACTAGCATTTAAGACTGAGTTTACTTAGCATTACTTAGTCTGAATCCATACTAATTATGTATTGCAGAACATTTATATGGCATTCAATGCTCTTTTATTGAAGACAGATGACAATGGAGCATGGCTATTGTTACTGCTTGGGAATGTACCTGACAATGCAGCACAGGGTACACAGGACTTGAGGCTATGAATAGCACCTGCTAACGACCAACCCAAACAACTAAGGCAATACCCCCCCCCCCACCCCCCCACCCCCATCTTAGCTCTTCAGCCATGATTACTTATTTAATGTATGGGTGTGTGTTAGTGATTCCCCTACCCTCTGAAATGTAACCCCTACATCTCCTTTTGAACACAGTAACAACAATTCCCCCCCCCCCCCTCCATATGTAACTCCTTCATACACCATTCACCACAAGGCTAGGGACACTAGAACACGAAGAATTTTGGTGAATATTGAATGTTGAAAACACAACTGCACACTGCACAACTTAACACATGGAAAGCCTAAAAATGTGATGCTGCTGCAAATGTGGCATGACCAATAAGAAATCCAAAAATATTTGGGAAGACATCGATAGATAATTTAAATAAAATCTAAGAAAGTTCTGTACATACACAGCTGTGTTGCAATTTTTCAACTGAATCTGTACAGATCAACACCTGGCAGCTCAGAGTTTGTTTGTACACACACCTAGTATTAAATGAATGCCCGGAATATGCACATACACCTGGTACAATAATTGGGAGCTCTGACACACCTGGTAAGTCAATGACAGTCCCAAAACTGTACACCTGGTACAACCAATGTCAGTTCAGAATTGCTACATACACCTGGTAAAACCAATAACAGTTCAGAATTGGTACATACACCTGGTACATAGCCCTCCACCCACCTGGTACAACCAATGTCAGTCCAAAATTACTACATACACCTGGTACAACCAATAACAGTTCAGAACTGGTACATACACCTGGTACAACCAATAACTGTTCAGAATTGCTACATATACCTGGTACAACCAATAACAGTTCAGAATTGGTACATTCACCTGATACAGCCAATAACAGTTCAGAATTGGTACACACACCTGTACAACCAATAACAGTTCAGAATTGGTACACACACCCAGTACAACCAATGACAGTTCAGAATTGGTACATCCACCTGTACAACCAATAACAGTTCAGAATTGGTACATTCACCCGATACAACCAATTACAGTTCAGAATTGGTACATACACTCAGTACAACCAATGACAGTTCAGAATTGGTACATACACTCAGTACAACCAATAACAGTTCAGAATTGGTACACACACCCGATACAACCAATTACAGTTCAGAATTGGTACACACACCCAGTACAACCAATAACAGTTCAGAATTGGTACATACACCTGGTACAATCAATAACAGTTCAGAATTGGTACATTCACCCAGTACAACCAATAACAGTTCAGAATTGGTACATACACCTGTACAACCAATAACAGTTCAGAATTGGTACATACACCTGTACAACCAATAACAGTTCAGAATTGGTACACACACCCAGTACAACCAATGACAGTTCAGAATTGGTACATACACCCAGTACAACCAATAACAGTTCAGAATTGGTACACACACCCAGTACAGCCAATAACAGTTCAGAATTGGTACATACACTCAGTACAACCAATGACAGTTCAGAATTGGTACATACACTCAGTACAACCAATAACAGTTCAGAATTGGTACATACACCTTGTACAATCAATAACAGTTCAGAATTGGTACACACACCCAGTACAACCAATTGCAGTTCAGAATTGGTACACACACCCAGTACAACCAATGACAGTTCAGAATTGGTACACACACCCAGTACAGCCAATAACAGTTCAGAATTGGTACATACACTCAGTACAACCAATGACAGTTCAGAATTGGTACATACACTCAGTACAACCAATAACAGTTCAGAATTGGTACATACACCTTGTACAATCAATAACAGTTCAGAATTGGTACACACACCCAGTACAACCAATAACAGTTCAGAATTGGTACATACACTCAGTACAACCAATGACAGTTCAGAATTGGTACATACACTCAGTACAACCAATAACAGTTCAGAATTGGTACATACACCTTGTACAATCAATAACAGTTCAGAATTGGTACACACACCCAGTACAACCAATAACAGTTCAGAATTGGTACACACACCCAGTACAACCAATTGCCGTTCAGAATTGGTACACACACCCAGTACAACCAATGACAGTTCAGAATTGGTACATACACTCAGTACAACCAATGACAGTTCAGAATTGGTACATACACTCAGTACAACCAATAACAGTTCAGAATTGGTACATACACCTTGTACAATCAATAACAGTTCAGAATTGGTACATACACTCAGTACAACCAATAACAGTTCAGAATTGGTACATACACCTTGTACAATCAATAACAGTTCAGAATTGGTACACACACCCAGTACAACCAATAACAGTTCAGAATTGGTACATACACTCAGTACAACCAATGACAGTTCAGAATTGGTACATACACTCAGTACAACCAATAACAGTTCAGAATTGGTACATACACCTTGTACAATCAATAACAGTTCAGAATTGGTACACACACCCAGTACAACCAATAACAGTTCAGAATTGGTACACACACCCAGTACAACCAATTGCCGTTCAGAATTGGTACACACACCCAGTACAACCAATGACAGTTCAGAATTGGTACATACACTCAGTACAACCAATGACAGTTCAGAATTGGTACATACACTCAGTACAACCAATAACAGTTCAGAATTGGTACATACACCTTGTACAATCAATAACAGTTCAGAATTGGTACATACACCCAGTACAACCAATAACAGTTCAGAATTGGTACACACACCCAGTACAACCAATTGCAGTTCAGAATTGGTACACACACCCAGTACAACCAATGACAGTTCAGAATTGGTACACACACCCAGTACAACCAATTGCAGTTTGGAATTGGTACATACACCTGGTACAACCAATGACAGTTCAAAATTGGTACATACACTCAGTACAACCAATTGCAGTTCAGAATTGGTCAATGACCACCAGAATTGGTACATACACCTGGTACAGCCAATGACAATTCAGAATTAGTACATCCATTTGGTACAACCAATGACAGCCTAGAATTGGCACATATACCTTATACAACCAATGGCAGTTCGGAATTAACACGTACATCTGATACAACCCTGGCACTTATACCTTATACAAGCAATGACAGTTCGTTATTTATCATCGGGGTTGACGCACTTGGACTAATATCCCAAGACGTTTTGTTCTTGAATGAGCAGTTGTCACTTTATTTAGCCAAGCCAATTTCATGCATGCTTGTCCTAAACATATTGCTAATGGTATATTTTAGTTGTACAAATCATTCTGAGTTATCAATAAATACTGAAATTGCACGAAATGGGACTACTTACCCATATGAGTGTCTGCCATCTTTTTCGTTTTTCATGTGCAACATTCTAAAAGTACCTGTAGTTGGAAAAATGTTTTTTTACTCTTGAATGCACCCAGTACGAGTATAAAATCTATATGAAAAATGTAATTCCTAGAACCGAAGACACTAATTGTGTGGTGATTTTGAAAACAAAGATAACTGATGATGAATTGCTGAGAAAGAATAACCTGACATCTAATCAAAAATCTACACCAAATATAATGACGGATTCACATCTTTGGATCTGAATGTGAATTTTAAAAAAACAACAACATTCAGTCGATACCTGACCTTGCCTGGCCTGTACCTGCGTTTTGTACCGACCGCTCCTGGAACTTAGTATCTTGGCTAAGAAATTATGACACGACTCATGGTTGTACATATTTATTTGCCAGAAGTCGGAAAGAAAACCAAATTGACACATCAAGTGAGGAAAACAGATTAGTTAAGTAAACACATTGACGATGAAAAAGTAAATAAAAAATAACTTTAAACTTCTGGCTGGACCACAAAAACAGTTTGTTCAAACACAGATAACTAACACAATACTTATCTGTGGTTCAAATTAGTCGGGTTTGTGGCCCAAGGGAAACATATACAGTAATATATTATATATACCCAGCCACAACATAAAACAAAAGCAAAAAACACAAACAAACAAACAAAACATATGCATGAAGGGCATAATTACACCTTGAATATGTACAAGGGGCAAACGAGGGTTTCTAACAATGTGTGACAAAATTTATGTTAGTCTTAGTAAATACTGCTTTTATTGGGATTTAAAGGTAGATCATGATCCTATTTTTTTCAGCTGGTCGGGTAATGAGTTCCAGTGTTTGGTGGCTGTGTACTTTAAATTGTGTTGGCTCAAAGTGAGATTAACTTTAGGAGTGTAAAAATTGTCTTGTGTTGACAGTCACGTCATGTAATTATGTAGTATTATGTCAAGGTAGTCATGTACTGTCTGTGAGAAATTGTTGTTTTTTTCAAATCAAAGTAAAATAAACAAGCACATGGCCAACATATATAATCATCACAGAATATGGGATAGCTCATCCTCATTCTCGCACACCATGGCATAATTTTACGAAGCCTGTCGTCTCAGTACGTATTTGACGCTGCCGTAAAGGGGCATGTAGTTGTACGGAGGGGAGTGCTCATCGTCCTATAATGTGAATAATAAAGATTAAATCCATCACACAGCACATAAATGTACTATATAAACATAAAAAACACTCCATTCCCCCACACAATCGGTAAAACAACTTGCAGCCGAACGTTGATTTCACGATCATTAGACATGTTGACAACGAAAATGTCCATAGCAATTAATCTATCAATACGTACACAAATAACATTAATAGCAAAGTATTAAGTTATAACATAACTATATGACAATTATTATATGTACAGAGGAAGAATTTGATTTAAACACTCGTTAGGGGTAAAGCATTTGATTGGGGGGGGGGGGGCTGGAGGATTTGGACCCAACAAGAATTTTTTTTCAACCACCATGACAGCAATTTTTTTTCAAGAGCAACTAGACTGCAAACCTTTTTTTTGCCAGGTAGGGGTATAACAAATTAAATATATATATATTGGATATATATATATATATATATATGGTTTCTCTGGCAATGTTATGTCCTGGCTTTCATCTTACCTCCAAAATAGAACACAACGTGTAGTTATAAATGGTCACATGTCATCACCTTGTGACGTCACTTCAGGTGTGCCTCAAGGTTCCCTGATTGGGCCACTTTTGTTTATTCTGTTCGTCAATGATATGCCAGACATTGTCAACAGTCATGGGTCATCATTGTGCTCAATGTATGCTGACGATGCCAAAATATATCGCATAGTTAGAACACAAGATGATTGTATTTCTCTTCAAACAGACATTAATAATGTCTACAAATGGTGTAATACATGGAAATTGAAGCTCAATGTGGGGAAGTGTAATGTAATTACATTTAGTAACAAAAAGAAACTGATTACATACAATTACAATATTGCTGATAGTCCCCTTGTTCGTGTTCATAGTATCAAAGATCTTGGTATTCTACTTTCTTCACAGATGTCTTTTAACACCCATGTTGATAGTATTGTCAGGAAAGCTTTTAGAATGATGGGTTTTATCAAACGTACATGTGCCATTTTTTCCAACATTTCTACATTAAGATCTTTATATGTGACCCATGTTAGAAGCCATCTTGAGTACTGCAGTGTAATTAGGTCACCATGGCAAGTAACTCAAATTGATAAAATCGAACGTGTACAGCAGAAATTTATTAAATTTTTATGTTTTAAATCAAATGTGCAATATACTTCAATAGATTACGATTCACTATGTGCTAGGTTTAAGCTTCCCCCACTGGTGAGGAGGCGAAAGTTTTTAGATGCTATTTTTGTTTACAAACTGGTCAATTCACGCTATAATTGTCCATCCATTTTGTACAAGGTTTGTTTTAATGTACAGAGCAGACAGTTACGTAATAACCATATCTTTCGCATCAGTGCCTCCAGAGTAAATCTGAGAAAATATTCCCCAATTTTAAGATGTTTAACCACTTGTAATGACGTTTTTAAAGCAAATCCAAACATAGATTTATTTAGTCCTGTTTCTGCCTTTCGGCGTGTGCTTCAGGCTGTGTGTTTTTAATAATTTTTCCTGTTTTGTTGTTTTTATTTCTGTGTTTGCCTTTTATGTCATGTCACTTCTGTTATTGCTACCCCTTGTTTTATCTTTTTAGTGCTTGTTTTTCCTTATTTGTTTTTAAAGGTGCCTGTAAATGGGCTTTATGCCCGTTGGTTTACCTGAATAAATAAATAAATAAATAAATAAATATATATATGTGCTTTAAATTTGACTTTTCGCCGCGTATTTTTCCCTACTTTTGGCCGGCGACAATTTTTTCTTCAAAAATCCTCCAGCCCCCACCCCCCCCCCCCCCCATCAAATTGTGTACCCCTTAAATAGAAATATTGACACTCATTTCATGCATGTGTTTAATGTCATTATGTATTAAAGTCCTATTAAAAAAGGGGGGAATCTCTCTCTCTCTCTCTCTCTCTCTCTCTCTCTCTCTCTCTCTCTCTCTCTCTCTCTCTCTCTCTCTCTCTCTCTCTCTCTCTCTCTCTCACTGACACACCCATAACATATTCCGCGGTTTGCGTGTAATGAAGACACTGATGTGACAGCCCCCTTGAGACATAAGTGTCTTCGACATGCAACACCACGCTTTCGAGCATGACAATAAACAATCCCATGAGCGATTGCAATTGAGTCATTCGTTTGTTTGGGTTAAAGTCACCTTTGAATACACAATAAAAATTGACTGTCACTTGAACGCAGATGTTGAAATAATTAATCCCAGAGAGACTTTAACCACTGGTCATGAACTCGCGATAATCACGCGAGGGTAGTTTTGTGACAGCCACACATAAATCTAGACACAATATTGAATAATTGTTGATTTCGATTTTACCCACGCAAGTATTTTATCGTATGCAATGACTGTCTCTCTTAAACTAGTAAATGTAAACGACTTTATACATAGATCCTGTGTAAATCAATCAACTTTCGCCCTGTGGGAGGTCTTACTTTTATGCAAGTTAGTAAATCGTACCTTTTATAGTTTGTGGTGTTTTACGGCCATTTTGTCACACAATACGCCATGGGTTCAATGTGTACTTGTGGTAAAAGTGTGGCGTATGTGGTTTAGTGAAATTACCATTTTAAACACACTTGGCATTAGCACTGGTAATGTACGCTACGGGGTTTCGACACGACTTCTTAGCGTAGGGTAGTCCTGCTTGCATGCGGAATAATCCGGGACTCGATTCTGACAATTGTCCAGAGTCAAGTCAGTAACATAGACTCGTGCACCGTCATGTAAGCAGGACTAAGCGTAGGGGAGAAACGTGTCGAAACCCTGTAGCGTATATTTCCAGAGCTAAGACTTAGCATTTATGTAAAGCTCCTCCGCAGTTTATTGATATCTCAAAACAGAAACAGGTGTACACCTCTGGTCACAGACAAGGTGAAGGGGAAAATGAAAAAGTACGCCTTTTAAGACTGAGAATTCATTGTCTCCAAATCTCCGGGACCCCCCCCCCCCCCATGATAGAATATTTTGATAAAATTCACTAAATTGAAAAGAAGGGGGAAAGAGGAGAATATTACAAAGTTATGAAGAGAAGCAAAATCTATCCTGTTTACGACAGAAGAGGTTGTCCATCATTATAATTCATATTTCTTGGAATACAAGGTATAAACGGAGTACCACTAGCGAAGTAAACAGTCTAAGCGAGTTCAAGATGTATATTTTTATTTTCCCCATTTTATGAGTATGTTAATTTCGCTACAATTATACTGGAATGAAATGATGTCTATTTCATAGCCCGTAACCATGTCCATTAATTTTGAAGACTCCGTCAGGTCTTTTCATAGACTACCATGAAGAGTCACAGAATGAATGCCGCACTTTTTGGATAAACTATAATCCTAAACACTTGAGGTGTAGACGGCGCAGGGTATGTGTGTATGTATGTATGTATGTATGTATGTATGTATGTATGTTAACTGGCCAAAATCTGACTGGGTACATCTGAATGATCTATGTGTACGTGAAGGAATGCAATTAAGAAAAGGATTTGATGATAATAATGACACCCTAACAATGAAAGTCGACAACGAAGTTACAGTTTCAACTACAAATTCAAATACTGCGTACTCACTGTGTAAACAAAGTCACCTTGCAAACTTCGCTACGGACTGGAAAGGAAAACAATCACAGGGCCGAATAGTCCGCGAAGCCACCGAGGTTGATCACAAACTTTCAAATTACTTTCTCTCAAACTTAAAGTTAAAAGATAGCATCATTAGTTTTATCATTAGAGGCAGACTACAACTTTTACAGTGCAACAGTCTCCTGTCATTATACTACCCCACTCAATACAATAAACAATGCACTTTGTGCAATCACCCTACTGACACTGTATCACATGTACTGAATGGGTGTACAAAATACCAAAGACTGTATCAAGACAGGCACAATAGGATCGTTAATTTGATATTTCAGCAAATTCCTGTCAAAGATGTCTCTCATCTCGTCATAGAAGACACTATTTTAACTCCACACATGTTTGGAGCAGATTTAGAATCATTCACAACTACAGCAATAAGACCTGACATAACCATTATTGATACAACTAGCCATGAAGTTTTCCTCGTTGAAGTTTCAGTTCCATTTGATGGTCACATCGACAGGTGTTATACAGAGAAATTTGATAAATATATACCACTCTCCCTTGAAATTAAGGGACCGGACAGAATTTACGGCAGGGGGGGCCTGGGGAGAAATTATCTCTGACTTGGTTTTTTTCCTGGCCCCCCCATCCACTGTGACCAAAATTTCACAGCCCCCCCTTTCAAAAGTATAAGAATTTCATGGCCCCCCCCAAAAAAAAAGAAAGAAAAAAAGTGCACAATATCCTGCCCCCTACAATAACTAAAAAGAGTACAATTTTTTTTGTTACTGTAGCACAACTGTAATATTTCTTTTGGTACTACTATTATGTTACTATTTCAGCTCAAACAACTTAGTAGTTGTAGAGGAAGTTTTTTAGAAAACAAAACAAAATAAAACATTTTGACTATACATGTAATCATACACATGTGGTATAATCTTGTTTATTTCCCAACTAGACACCATAAGTAGTCATCACTTAATACCAAGGCATTTGATGTGGTGGTTTTAACTGTCATTCACTGATACATACACAGAAACACAGACACAGAGTAAACACACATTCACATGCGTGATTTGTGAAAAACTGTAGTGGGGACATTTGTTGGGAGTATCTAAGGACATCACATCACCTACATAGTGTATTCAAATATCTATTTATACTCATAACACAATAACTATCTAATGTCAGACATTTGTGATGTCATGAAGTGCTAGCAAACTAAGGATTTTATGCACACTTAGGTCTGACAAATATAGCTTTCACTTTCCTACACCAAACGCATTACCAATACACATGTAAATGTAAGACATTTGTGACTTCATGAAAGTGCAAAGAAATTCAGAATGTTGTGGAATGCTTAGATGTAATCAATATGCTTTCAGTTCCAAAACCATACATATTTAAACCTATAGTGTCAGGCATTTGTGACTTCATGATGGGGACAGCAAATTCAGAATTGTATTCAATACACTGTACAGTGATCAGATGAGTATTACTCACAGTTTTCTAAACCATTCACATTAAGCTTGAAGTGAGTGCAGGGCCGTAGCCTGACCAAATTGCCGAGGGGGACAGAACTTTGTGTTGGTGCAATCATGCATTTAAAATTTAGAAAAATGCTAATTTACATAAATTTGCTTGTAATTTACATAATATATATTTTAGCATACGCAATTATATATATGTAAGGTCAGAAAAAAAATGCTGGTCAACGGGTAACCTAACCCATCACATTGAGTAAGTAGGTCGATTGATTTTTTCACAATGCTTGACAAGGATAAAACAAACCATATATAATGACAGCAAAATATTTCAGGTCGAGTTTAGATAGCACTTATTCAGTCATCTTGATACTATCTCATGTAATTTGTCTGCATAGCTACATTTAGGAAATGTACACAATTTACGGTTAAACAAATGATGTAGTTCCCTCTCTTCTCAAAAAATGTTAAGCCCCGCCAATTGAAACTCAAGCATTATTTTAGCCACCCCTTCTCAGGCTTCTGTCAACTACACCGTGACTACAGTGGAGATATGAAATCATATGGTACAATGATGCATTGGAAGAAGACAACTCCAAAGGTGAAAAAAAATTGAAAATAAGACAGTGTAGGAGGCCATTTAAAGGCATAAAATATCAAACCATAGACATAATAAAATACCAGAATTGAAACAATTATGCTATGTATCACATATTATCTGGAAGTGTATTTTGTTGTGGCAAAGCTGAAAGATATTATGCGGATGTGCACATGGTAAATGACTTCTCCTGAAGTTTAATTTCCTTCCAAAAAATCCCGAAAAAAGAATTTCAAGACTTTCAGACTTTTGATGGTCCGATGGTCGTAAACTTTTGTTCAATTCTTTTTAGTGCACCTTGGGATATTTAATCTCAATTCATGCTTGTATGCAACATCAGAGCCAAGTAGACCACTGTATAAGATATTATATCATTTGGAATAGACTCAAATGTATATTGTTACATGTACTAGTCAGAAAATATAAAGAAATATCCTTTTAGCCATGAGTCAGTGTACAGTCACTTTAGTGAACTATCCATTGAAATCGCGCATGCTAGGAATCGCCACGACGTAAATAACGATTTTAATAGCTCTATTCAAAAAGTAGCTTTTTTTCTTTCTTTTTTTTTTCCAAAATCTCAGGAGGGGCAGCTGCCCCCCTTGCCCCCCCCCCTCGCAGGCTACGGTACTGCAGTGTCAATGATGAATAGCCTTTGCAATACAATCCCTTTATTCATAATCTTGAATTTATATAAAGGCAAGTTTCCATGATCCAGCCAGTCTACCTGATCTAGTTTGAACAATAAGGGAGCCATCCTGGTCTTTTTGATGGCTAGACTCATTTGATTCACTGTCACTCTCACTGTCACTGTCACTAGTACTTGATGTATACCTACCATGTAGTTTAGTTTAATCACATAAATTACAGGTCCTATGCTAGTATATTACCATATATATATATATATATATATATATATATATATATATATATATATATATATATAGCATAGGACCTGTAATTTATGTGATATATATATACATATGTATCCTTGATGGTAATTACACACTGAACCTGTTTCCACAGTGCTAAAATGTATGTATGTATGTATGTATGTATGTATGTATGTATGTATGTATGTATGTATACATATGTGTGTGTGTAAGTGTGTGTGTGTGTGTGTGTGTGTGTGAACAGCTTGGAGTATATAAGAGTGATTCAGGGTGTATCAAATTAATCTTGAGTAGTGTTTTTATGCTTTACTAAATAGGTACATACAAACGTACACACTTCCATGTTAATACATAAATGAAAGTGTAGACATTCAATATTAAAGGCGATATCAAGTGGTATCTCATGCAATGCTAAATTTCCTAACATATAATTTTTTTCAATGACAAAATATTTTGCGGCCCCCCCCCTTTCAAACCATGAGAATTTTCATGGCCCCCCCTTCAAGCCTCCCATTTTTTTCATGGCCCCCCCAATTTCTCCCCAGCCCCCCCCCCCCTGCCGTAAATTCTGTCCGGTCCCTAATAACCTAGGGTTCTTTTGTAGAATCGTTGTCATAGTGATCGGCAGTTTAGGATCAGTTCACAAACGTGTAATACCTGGTTTTAAGTTTATTGGCATCCCGCATCAAACCAAGAAGTGGTTAGCACGATACCTGAGTGTTAGTGCTGCTATAGGCTCTTTCAGAACATGGCAAAGAAGATGTAAGGACATGAATGTGTAAATCTTCTGTCCAGTCAATTTTTGGGGGATAAACATTGTGATTTGTATAATGTTTATCATGAATCCTGAATAAATAACTGTTGATATGTATGGCACTAATTGAAACACTACCATTTTTACGTACACGTAAAATAAATTTATATAAACAAATTATAACACGACTTGAGTACAATCTCTTTTAGCAACGTAAATGTATTTCATCGAACTTTATAAAATGAGTTGTTTAGGTGTAAATGTAAACTGAGGTAGTGTTTACAACTTTCCTTCTAGTAGTTTTTTTAATTTGTTAGGTAAACAGTACTGCATAGCACCCCTCACCCTTCGAATTTGAAATGGAATTTTAAATGGTAATGAGAAACAAAACACAACTTCCTTCGTGTAATTTGTAACTAATAACTAATTAACTGTATCGGTCATGATCATAACAATAACAAGTTATGACAGTGTAATTTATCAGTTGAAGAAAAACTTCATTTATTGATAAGAGAAATATAAATAGACTAGTGATAACATGATTAATTTGATGGGAATGCCGTCATCTTGATTCCATAGATATCATCTCCCAAAGGGAAACACACTTATCACTGATTGGGGTTGACTGCACAAATAAAGAGATGACTTCCATGACAACAACACATAGGCTATAAAAATTCGTTATCAGATAATATAGATAATATTAAACAGATGTAGTACCACCCTGTTCCATGACTTGATTTATTCATAGCTAATATTCAAATCCATCTAATATATGATCTATTGGCATATTAAAATAAAAAACCCTATAAACTATGTATGTATGTATTTATGTATGTATGTATGTATGTATGTATGTATGTATGTATGTATGTATGTATGTATGTATGTATGCATGCATGTTGGTTGGTTGGTTAAGTGTTTATGTATTATAAAAGGAGTCACATGGTTTTATGTTGCGTCGGTGTAGTTTGAATACTAGCTAATATTCAATAACAATGCTATAAAATCTGAAAGTCATGCCTACTACACCTATAAACTGCTATCTTACACCACTGTTGTGTACGTGGTGTGAGTTTATATGTCGTGTGTTGTAATATTTATACGGTAACTTAGGTTTTCAAAGTCAGTCTTAAAACCTCAGAATAATTCCTCCCGTAGTGCATTGCCTGCAGTAAGGTACAAAGAACGTCTTGAATTTCTGAACAGTTTCACACCCAAGGGTATTTTTGTAGGGATTTTGATTTGTCGGAATGACTGATCACATTTAGGTGACGTGTGAGAGCAATACTTCAATGTCGGATAAAAAACGTAACTCTTTTTTGTTAGAGGTGGGGGGGGGGGGTGTATTAGAACCATTTTAGTTCTCATCCGACAAAAATGATTGTCCTTAAGTTTTTGATGGAATCTGTTTTGTATCCATAAATACAAAGTATTTCGGAAAAATTTCGTCAGATCGAGAAATGGGAGAAGTTTTGCTATTATAGTAAATGCATGGCACTGAATTATTATACTTTTAATGTGTCAAAAAAGAGTATTTTTCTCACCATATACTGGTTTTGTATTCATAGTCTTACTGATTTGAAATTGATTGTGTTGTATGAAACAATTATTAATTTTGGCCGATTACGTTAGAAGGGGGTTGGGGGTCTGAGGCCTAACTAAACTAATTTAGTTAATTAACCTAAATTAAACTATTGATTTTTCCCCCTTACACCTTTCGTTGTGAATGTTGTGGGATGTATATATCAAAGATAGCAACTAAGGTGACAACAGAATTATACAACAAGATTGCAAACAGGTGACATATATTTGTATTATAAAATAATTATTTACTGTTTGCAGGCTGAGAATTAACACATATTCACTTCGTTCTTTTTATATTATTCTCTCTTGCTCCGATCACTCTTGGGTAGGTAGATTTTCGTTACTTTAAAGGAGCACGTCAGAAAGAACAGGATCGAATTGACTTTTTTGAGACATTGGTATTATGGGGTATTATTTTATTGTTTCTACCAGACAAATACTAACACACCTCTAAATAATCTCTACATAATCTATGTTGTCAGTTACTGTACTACATGTATAAAAGGGACATTTACGATTAATAATTTAGAGTTTGATTTTCATGATGACATTATTGATAGCTAAGATTTCTACATCTGACCCCCGGGGGACTACTCTCCTTATTTGAGTATACGTATTTGTGCCGACTTTGGGGTACGTTTTCTAGCCCTTTGGTCTAAAACGGGTCCACTTTGCATTATTTTCGATTTTGCTCGGTCTAAAAGTGGTCTATTGTCCTTTACCAAATCATAACTGCCATTAATTGCCCAAAAATGTTGCTTCCCAAGGAAAATGTATTTAGGTCTAAACTTTCACGTTTAAAAACCTGTAATGGTTCAAAATGGGTATTGATTTTTGGTCAAAATGGGTCTAAAATTGGGGCCTGAGGTTTCCAGCACTGGCCACACACCCCTACCAGAGCTGGCCACTGCACTGGTACCGCCCGGCCGGCATCTGACGCACCAGTGTGTGGACTTCCATTGAACCCTACTATATAACTTGGCCATTTTATTTTTAGGGCGCTGACCGACTCCATCCGAAAGCTATCGTCTTCTTCAGACGAGAGCGGCATTATCGTAGTCAAAGCCGTGAACAGGCGAGACGAGAGCTGTCGGAGTCAGTCAGCGCCCTAAACAGGATATACAACAAACTTTCGATTTGAAGCAGAGTTTTATTATATTATGCAGAAATGGATGCTTTTGAACGTCGAACCAGCATTTTGGCATACATAGGATGAAGGCTTGTATTGTGTATTCCTCTCCAAAATTTAGGCAAAAAATATGAAAAAATATTATGAAAGAAGAATTTAGCTGAAATATTTTCGCGGGAGTATTCTTGACTGACATTTATTGTGCAACTTATGATATTGATGCTGTAGATCGAACACCAAATACATACATCAAGACGTATTTAGATTGATGGATCTTGATAGAGTTAACGTAATCTTACTTGTTATTGTCAGATATCGTGTTTCACTTTTCGTTTTATTGTCTTTTTTTCTTTTGTAAGAAATCAGCATTTGTATTCCATCCCCTCTGAATGTCTGTCTGTCTCTTTCTCACTCGACCCCCCCCCCCCCTCCCCCGACACACAACTATTCTAGAAATCCATACGATATTTCTTCCGTATATAATCTTCACAGAAGGTGGTGACGTTTTCCTATTTTTATATATTGCGGGAAAATAATGAAGAATCTGACATGATTAATTTGGTATGTAAAATACATTGGCAGATATGACACGATTGTATGGCGTGGCTGACACATCTAGATAAAACCGAAACTATAAACAGCAAATGACATGAATATCTATCGTATTATTTATACGATGTCAATGTCTACTCTTTTCATACATCTTTATTTGGCCATCGTTGTTAAGCACTGTCCTTTTTACGACAACGCTATCAACTGAGGTATGCCCCCTGGCCCTGAAGAATAATATTATCTGGCCATCGTCGTAAAACTAGTCCCATTTACGGTAACACTATAAATCGAGACATGCCCGTGAAGAAAGACATGACCAGGTTTGCAACAATATAACGTGTTTAGAATGAAAACTTCATCGAAGAATATCACATATTATCTAAATTATCTTTATATATGCACCAAGCACCGATAACTGAGTTTATACCGAGCTGCTATAAACGATGGGCTTAGTGAATATCATTGTGTTCAACTTATACACACTCTTATAATGCGTGTTGAATAAAGAGAAGTTTTGTCTTTATAGTTTGTTTCCAATTTGAGTCAATAAAACACTTGAACAGATACAAAACAGAGGATCAGTACATTTAGTCATAATATTCACCTTTTTTTTCTATTGATATTTACATGGGTCAACTGTCAACTTTAGCACCCCGAGTTGATGAAGTTCAAATATCATTAAGAACTCATGTGAAAAGTCATGGTCATTAGATGTCATGTTATTGTAATAGTGATAATGAACTGTCGTATTGTCAGGTCCATTCTTGAAAGGCCAAAATCCATACACTTGAATGTTATCACAAAGTTCTATCGCGACACTGATGAAGTAAAAGCCTGAAAAAAATTGGAAAAGAATTAGAATATTGAATTTACATTACACAATATCTGTGACTATATCTATCTGAAGACAATAAGCAGTTAGGAGTTATGAATATTCATTGATGTGTATGTATGTATGCCTGCATGACAAGTTCAAAGTGGACCACTGCTAATCAATGAAGGTAAATTAGAGTTTTAATTTCCTTGATGTGACAGTGATAGTGATCTAACATCTTACTAAGTAACATGTTATGTGCAGGCACGCTATCAATATTTGTATGTTTGTGTGATTTGTAACAAAACGTGCATGGCATAAAAAAAAATAGTGCCAATGGTGTTGTAGCACAACTGTACAGTTTATAAAAATGTTTACCCACATGCTGATCCATGCTAGGTATTGGTGTTCATTTGCTGAATGATTATCCAGTGGCCTATCCAACCCTGTTGTTATCTTTGCAATATACGCGATCATTTGGATGTTGCTATGGGCGTGGTCATGTTGCTAGACATATTTGCATACATTTTTTTAATGTTCTTTCACTATTCTATGAATCCCTGTTGTTATCGTTGCAATATACATAATCATTTGGCTGTTGCTATGGGCATGGTTTTGTTGCTAGGTATATTTGCATAAATTTCTTGACTGTTTATTCATTTGTCTATTAATCCCTGTTATCTGTGCAATATACGTGATCATGTGGCTGTTGCTATGAGTGTGGTCTTGTTGCTAGACATATCTGCATACATTTTTTGAATGTTTATTCACTTGTCTATGAATCCCTGATGTTACCTTTGCAATATATGTCATCACATGGCTGTTGCTATGGGCATGGTTTTGTTGCTAGGCATATTGGCAAACACTTTTTTAATGTTTGTTCCCTTGTCTAAGAATCCGTTATCTTTGTGAAATACCGTTTGGCTGTTGCTATGGGCGTGGTCATAGTTGCTAGGGATATTTGCATACATTTTTTGAATGTTTACTTACTTGCCTATCAGATGATGTTGTTATTTAACCAAAATATACTGCCATTTGGTTGTTGCTAAGGGATTGGTAATGGTTGCTATGGCCAATTGTATCAAAATATTTTGAAGAAAATCTGCAGAATGACACTTCTAGAAACATTTCACCAAGTTTTAGTCTCATTGACCAAGTAATTTTTAAGATATGTTTTTGACCAAAATTCACATATTTACACCTAATTTGCATATCACGGATGAAATCATTATATGTTTAATATATTTTCATCTATACACCCTCAGATGCATCCCCATTACATATCAACCCAATCTGCTCAGTAGTTTTGAAATTAAAGATTTTTGACCAAAAAGACACATTTTTAGCCCTAATTTGCATATCACTGATGTCATCATCATCATGCCATGAACAATTCTTAATTTAAACACTCCTAAGAATGTTCCCACAAAAATTTCAGACCGATCTGCCCAGCAGTTCTTGAGTTTTTTGACCAAAAATCACATTTTTTGACCCAAATCACACATCGGTGATGCGATCATTTTCATTTGAACAATGTCCCAACTAGACACCCAAGGTTATACACCTAGTAAATATCATGGCAATCAGTCTAGCGGTTTTTGACTTTTAAGTTGTTTACACACATCCACATCCACATCCACAGACACATCCACAGACACACACACACACACACACACATACACACACACACACACACACATACACACACACACACACACACACACACACACACACTTAGCAATACCTAAAGCACTACTGAACCTTATCAATTCAGTTGTGCTAAAAACCACTGTACTACTTAATTGAAACTGTATACTCTTTCTAGTTTGGTGTCCATATATGAATTATAACATAAAGTATAACTTACCAGTTGAAACACGTTTGTTAACTCCCCAAGCTTTCCAAACATTGTTGATTGCTCGGACATGATTAGGGTGCATAAAGACCATTTTGAAACCATTCTTTCTTAGCAATGGGTAGGCTGTTTTACTTGCAGGTGTTATAAAAGGTAAGGAGAAATCAGGCATCCAAATGAACCCATCTTGAATAGCTGCTTTCATGTCTTGTACAAATTTGGTTTTGTTTGCAGGTGTTTTCAGTGAGCTATACCTGCCAAAAGGAGCAAAATATAGAACAATGATAGTAAGTTGTAACTATTTGAACTGTCACTGATGTCTTTCTGATTACCATTTTTCCAGCACAAGATGTACCTGCAATGATTTGTTGAAACCTATTTGATAAATTAATGACTTACCCACAATGTCATACACCATGAACAATACTGAAAAACCTGTTAGTAAACATATTTGTGTAACTGTACACATACTATGGTGCAATAAATCAAATCAAATTTATTTTTGGGTCCACACCCAAAATTCAGCTCCCGAATGGGATCACAATCTAAACATATTACTAAATTAATTACGGATAAAATTGACCTCTAATTAACAGTTGACATATGGATGACAAATGAGTATTTATTTTGGATTTTTAATTGATACAAACACAAACTTTGTACATATTATGAGTTACAAACACAAACTTTGTACATATTATGAGTTACAAACACAAACTTTGTACATATTATGAGTTACAAACACAAACTCTGTACATGTTGTGAGATACAAACACAAACTTTGTACATATTATGTGTTACAAACACAGACTCTGTAAATATTATGAGTTACAAACACAAACTCTGTACATATTATGTGTTACAAACCACAGATTCTGTACATATTGTGAGTTACAAACCATACACTCTGTACATGTTGTGGGTTACAAACACAGACTGTGTACATATTATGAGTTACAAACACAGACTCTGTACATATTATGAGTTACAAACCACAAACTCTGTACATATTGTGAGTTACAAACCACAAACTCTGTACATATTGTGAGTTACAAACCACACACTCTGTACATGTTGTGAGTTACAAACAGACTGTGTACATGTTGTGAGTTACAAACACAGACTCTGTACATATTATGAGTTACAAACCACAGACTCTGTAACATATTGAGTTACAAACCACACACTCTGTATATGTTGTGAGTTACAAACACAAACTTTGTACATATTATGTGTTAAAAACCACAGACTCTGTACATATTGTGAGTTACAAACCACAGACTCTGTACATATTGTGAGTTACAAACCACACACTCTGTACATATTGTGAGTTACAAACCACAGACTCTGTACATGTTGTGAGTTACAAACACTGACTGTGTACATATTATGAGTTACAAACCACAAACTCTGTACATATTGTGAGTTACAAACCACAAACTCTGTACATATTGTGAGTTACAAACCACACACTCTGTACATGTTGTGAGTTACAAACAGACTGTGTACATGTTGTGAGTTACAAACACAGACTCTGTACATATTGTGAGTTACAAACCACAGACTCTGTACATATTATGTGTTACAAACCACACTCTGTACATGTTGTGTGTTACAAACACAAACTTTGTACATATTATGAGTTATAAACATAGACTCTGTAACATATTGTGAGTTACAAACCACACACTCTGTACATGTTGTGAGTTACAAACACAGAGCCTAGGGAAATATTCATACGTAGCATGGAAATCTTATGAGGGATTAGTTTTGACTGAGAATTTGATGTGTAATAAAATACTTATTGCCTTGCCTTATTCAGGCACTAATAGACGTCATATCACCCCTCGTGTTGTTATGTAGCAACTATTTCAGGCTTTGAGCCTTGCAAAATAGTTACAACATAACAGCCCTCGTGGTAACAGACGTCTACTAGTGTCTTCATAGCCAGGCAATAAGTGAATTGTTCATTTTACCTTGACGCATATATTGATTGATTCAGTGTATTGATTGTGGTCTTATTACCAGCATCTTTAGTGAAAGGTTCGATTGGTGCCACATTGAATCTGAGAAAAAGAGACTAAACCATATTAATGATAACAATTGAACGTTTTATTTTAACACATGCTATAATTATACCTTATCTTAATTTATATATTAATTGAATTAGTGTATTGAGATTGTGTACTACATAATAAACCTATTCACCAGCCTCAGATTGTGTACTACATAATAAACCTATTTATCACCCTCAGATTGTGTACTTCATAATAAACCTATTTATCACCCTCAGATTCTATACTACATAATAAACCTATTTATCGCCCTCAGATTGTGTACTACATAATAAACCTATTTATCACCCTCAGATTGTGTACTACATAATAAACCTATTTATCACCCTCAGATTGTGTACTATATAATAAACCTATTTATCACCCTCAGATTGTGTACTACATAATAAACCTATTTATCACCCTCAGATTGTGTACTATATAATAAACCTATTTATCACCCTCAGATTGTGTACTACATAATAAACCTATTTATCACCCTCAGATTGTGTACTACATAATAAACCTATTTATCACCCTCAGATTGTGTACTACATAATAAACCTATTTATTACCCTCAGATTGTGTACTATATAATAAACCTATTTATCACCCTCAGATTGTGTACTACATAATACACCTATTTATCACCCTCAGATTGTGTACTACATAATAAACCTATTTATCACCCTCAGATTGTGTACTACATAATAAACCTATTCATCATCCTCAGATTGTGTACTACATAATAAACCTATTTATCACCCTCAGATTGTGTACTACATAATAAACCTATTTATCACCCTCAGATTCTGTACTACATAATAAACCTATTCACCAGCCTCCGATTGTGTACGACATAATAAACCTATTTATCACCCTCAGATTGTGTACTACATAATAAACCTATTTATCACCCTCAGATTGTGTACTACATAATACACCTATTTATCACCCTCAGATTGTGTACTATATAATAAACCCATTCACCAGCCTCAGATTGTGTACTACATAATAAACCTATTTATCACCCTCAGATTGTGTACTACATAATACACCTATTTATCACCCTCAGATTGTGTACTACATAATAAACCTATTCACCAGCCTCAGATTGTGAACTACATAATACACCTATTTATCACCCTCAGATTGTGTACTACATAATAAACCCATTCACCAGCCTCAGATTGTGTACTACATAATAAACCTATTTATCACCCTCAGATTGTGTACTACATAATAAACCTATTTATCACCCTCAGATTCTGTCCTATATAATAAACCTATTTATCACCCTCAGATTGTGTACTACATAATAAACCTATTTATCACCCTCAGATTCTGTCCTACATAATAAACCTATTTATCACCCTCAGATTGTGTACTACATAATAAACCTATTTATCACCCTCAGATTCTGTCCTATATAATAAACCTATTCACCAGCCACAGATTGTGTACTACATAATAAACCTATTCACCAGCCACAGATTGTGTACTACATAATAAACCCATTCACCACCCTCAGATTGTGTACTACATAATAAACCTATTCACCAACCTCAGATTGTGTACTACATAATAAACCTACCTGAAAACAGCATCTACCATGTCAATTTGTTGTCCACATCCACTACCTTCTAGAATTCCACTACTACCAACAATACTGCATGAATTAAATTTCTTCCTGCCAAACAATTCGTTCTGTTTATTGATAGAAAAGTTAACGTTAAATCTTACGTACTAATGGAAATATTCTCAGTGATTAATAAAATTCTATTGATCAGAATTTAAATGATCTTGTAGAAGAGATAATTTCTGAGTCTAATCAAGTTTTAGTGTGAAAGATATTAATTTGGTTTGCTTAGTTTACTTGACTAGCTGTAACTGGAGTGTTATGTTTTCATATTTTCACTGAAATTATTCTTAAATTCCCAATAATTAGATGTTGTATCCAAAAGTACCGGTAGTATAGGAACTGGTTGATATTGGGATTATATTGGGTGTGGACCCAAAAATCAATTTTGATTGGATATGTTACACCATATTATGTGTTCATCTGTTTACACAAACATGTTAACCTATGGGTGATTTCCAGGGTGTATGACATTTATATGAGTATATATATGTAACAGTAGTTTAAAAAAATGTTTCAATTACACTAGTACAACTGATTGCATTTTGCATACATTACCAACTCATCTATTTTAAGTTTTGCTCATGTCACAAAAATTATAGCCGTTATACCGGAAGCAGCAAGATGTGGAACCGTATTTGGCAAATAACATACTTATACGTCACCTGCGACTACGAAATTCAATTTTTGAATGTCTAAAAATGCTGTTTCATTTTAAAACAAAATCACTTCCGCGTTATACTGTTGAGCATAGTATCATGTACTTCTCTAATGACTGCAGTGTGGTTGTTTACATCTCAGCCTTAACTTTATCATCCAATCAGAGTGCACGTTTGCTCAGTAGTATGACATAATGTTTACTATTTGCATATCACTCAAAGATATATTCAAACTTAAAAATGAGTGCGTCTTTGTTTTGCATACTGTATTCCATTAAATGTACATAAATGTTTGTGATATACTTTGTTGTTCTAGTTAAGCAAAAATTACACCCTCTGTGGTGGTAATTTTGATATCCTTCATAAATTTAGGAATTCATGTTCACGATCATGTAATGACCGTGCGTTCGCCATATCTGGACTATCGCCGTTCTGCATGGAATTTTTGACAGTTTCCCTCTGACACAAAATATACAGTTTAAAGACTTGTTACAATGTATACAACGATATTTCATACGGTTGACAATAAATTTGGCATTTCGAAATGTTGGTTATAGCTGTATTTCTAGTTGTCTGCTCGTTTTGTTTACAAGGGGACGTCCAGTGATCACGTGATACAACAAGCAAAAATACGGCTGTTGGTGAAAAATACACCTGTGTATCTGCAGGGCTCTCGACCAATCAGAATGCGAGATTGGTGACAGGTGACGTATAAAGTGCATTACATGGTATGTGCCCCAGAAATAAAAATGTTAATGCCTCTCGGTGGGAAACTTGCAAAGTTCTTTAACAATTTACTATTTGACCTAGAAGATGAAGGTCAATATCAACGATTTAGTGTACAGCTTGGAAACATACCTCTATATATTACAATGAATTCAAATGACCAGCGGTGAAAGGAATAGACACAACTGTGATTTTTAAGATAAACTTAATTGATAAGACCCCTGTATATAAACAATTACACTCTTTGGAAAGTTGAATTCAAACAATCAACGCCAAGTGTGGTATCTGATAACAGAAGGTCATAAAATAGATGTCTTGTGTTCAATCTCAGTCTAAGGTTCAATCCATTGTATTGCAAGATTGTCAATACAAATAATGTTTCTAGTAAGGGTAACTTCACTCAGTCCAGATATTGGCATCATTGTATTTATAGTGAGTGAGTTTATAGTTTGTAAAAGATACTTGTTGTGTTCTAATTACTGATGAACACTTAACCACCACTTTTGGCTGGTAGAACACAATGCTGGTATTGGGAATGTCATCAAAGACATGTGTCAACAATCACATCACGCTTGAATGGTTAAAGGTAATGGCACTCTGGGAAAAAGATGCATTTTCATAAACTTTGGGTTCTGGAGAATTATTGAATGATTTCATATAACACAAATTTTGATTATTTATCTAGCACTAATAAGCACTTAGGAGTCATAAACATTCAGTGTGAATCAGAATACATTAGGTAGGTCTGTTAAGTTCCATGAGGCAATGGTGGATCAGTGTGAGAATAATAGCAATTGCACAAAAATGATATGCTATAAAATCGTGAAATGACTTTCTACAACCCAAAGTTAATGAAAACACCTTTATTTCATGGAGTGGTGTTCCCTCTAAGTTATGGTTGTATGGAAGAATTTTCACTCCAGTTTTTTTTTCTGGAATGAAAATACTTCCATAAAATTAACTTCAGCTTCTGCCATGGTGACTTAAAAATAAAAGATATGATAAAACAAGAGGACATAGTCTAAGACCAATTTATGATAAAACAAGAGGACATAGTCTTAGACCAATTTATGATAAAACAAGAGGACATAGTCTAAGACCAATTTATGATAAAACAAGAGAACATAGTCTAAGACCAATTTATGATAAAACAAGAGGACATAGTCTAAGACCAATTTATGATAAAACAAGAGGACATAGTCTAAGACCAATTTATGATAAAACAAGAGAACATAGTCTAAGACCAATTTATGATAAAACAAGAGAATAGTCTAAGACCAATTTATGATAAAACAAGAGGACATAGACTTAGACCAATTTATGATAAAACAAGAGAACATAGTCTTAGACCAATTTATGATAAAACAAGAGGACATAGTCTAAGACCAATTTATGATAAAACAAGAGGACATAGTCTTAGACCAATTTATGATAAAACAAGAGAACATAGTCTAAGACCAAATTATGATAAAACAAGAGGACATAGTCTAAGACCAATTTATGATAAAACAAGAGAACATAGTCTTAGACCAATTTATGATAAAACAAGAGAACATAGTCTAAGACCAATTTATGATAAAACAAGAGGACATAGTCTAAGACCAATTTATGATAAAACAAGAGAACATAGTCTTAGACCAATTTATGATAAAACAAGAGGACATAGTCTAAGACCAATTTATGATAAAACAAGAGGACATAGTCTAAGACCAATTTATGATAAAACAAGAGAACATAGTCTAAGACCAATTTATGATAAAACAAGAGAACATAGTCTTAGACCAATTTATGATAAAACAAGAGAACATAGTCTAAGACCAAATTATGATAAAACAAGAGGACATAGTCTAAGACCAATTTATGATAAAACAAGAGAACATAGTCTTAGACCAATTTATGATAAAACAAGAGAACATAGTCTAAGACCAATTTATGATAAAACAAGAGGACATAGTCTAAGACCAATTTATGATAAAACAAGAGAACATAGTCTTAGACCAATTTATGATAAAACAAGAGGACATAGTCTAAGACCAATTTATGATAAAACAAGAGAACATAGTCTTAGACCAATTTATGATAAAACAAGAGAACATAGTCTAAGACCAATTTATGATAAAACAAGAGAACATAGTCTTAGACCAATTTATGATAAAACAAGAGGACATAGTCTTAGACCAATTTATGATAAAACAAGAGGACATAGTCTAAGACCAATTTATGATAAAACAAGAGAACATAGTCTTAGACCAATTTATGATAAAACAAGAGAACATAGTCTTAGACCAATTTATGATAAAACAAGAGAACATAGTCTAAGACCAATTTATGATAAAACAAGAGGACATAGTCTAAGACCAATTTATGATAAAACAAGAGAACATAGTCTTAGACCAATTTATGATAAAACAAGAGGACATAGTCTAAGACCAATTTATGATAAAACAAGAGAACATAGTCTTAGACCAATTTATGATAAAACAAGAGAACATAGTCTAAGACCAATTTATGATAAAACAAGAGAACATAGTCTTAGACCAATTTATGATAAAACAAGAGGACATAGTCTTAGACCAATTTATGATAAAACAAGAGGACATAGTCTAAGACCAATTTATGATAAAACAAGAGAACATAGTCTTAGACCAATTTATGATAAAACAAGAGAACATAGTCTTAGACCAATTTATGATAAAACAAGAGAACATAGTCTAAGACCAATTTATGATAAAACAAGAGAACATAGTCTAAGACCAATTTATGATAAAACAAGAGAACATAGTCTTAGACCAATTTATGATAAAACAAGAGAACATAGTCTAAGACCAATTTATGATAAAACAAGAGAACATAGTCTTAGACCAATTTATGATAAAACAAGAGAACATAGTCTTAGACCAATTTATGATAAAACAAGAGAACATAGTCTTAGACCAATTTATGATAAAACAAGAGAACATAGTCTTAGACCAATTTATGATAAAATAAGAGGACATAGTCTTGGACCAATTTATGATAAAACAAGAGGACATAGTCTTAGACCAATTTACCTTGGATAGATATGTGTACATGGATTTTGTCATTGATAATGGTTTATTACTAACAGATGTTTTTATCCGTGTTCCCACTTTGACGTTTTGTTGAGTTAAGCTGAATTGGTTCTGGATAGTGGACACCTTAGCTAGTTGTATTCTGTGATAAAATATAAATTGAATAAACATAATAGAGTTAATAAGTAATCTGGTTATGAATGTTCATGGGCTCTTGGTTCATATTTATTTATGAAAATTTCTATCACAGAGCTTAAATTTTTTTTATTTGTTCCACTTCCTAAAAATGTTTGATTCTACAAGTATAAATTTTCTTTTGTAAATATGCTGTGCCATTACTTATAATTATGCAAAACAGATTACCAATTTGCTTTGCATATAATTGATATAATTAATTAATTTGTTGTAAAACAAGCAACAAACAATCACAATGCACTTTACAAAGCACAGAAAAACAAGTACAAAAACAGACTCAAGCAAAAGTCTTACTGAAAAAATAGGTCTTAAGACCTGATTTAAATGCCTGGAATGTAGTGACACTCTGCAGATATGATGGCAGAGCATTCCACAAGTGTGGGGTACAAATTGAGAATGCTCTGTCACCATAATAGTAAGTAAGTAAGTAAAGGTTGTTTATTATAGTGACATGTGATATACATTTTACAAATTGGCAATAACAATATCAGAAAGCAAACACATCACCCAGCCCACCAGGCTTATTAGTCACTACAAAACTGAATTGCTCGTATAAAGCACTTAAAAATAAGGGGTGCAAAGAGGACATTCATAACAAGTAAAGAAAAGTAACATACTACATTGTTATATAAAGATGATTACACCTTCTGGTGTGAGCTTTGTGAATAAATTTACAAGTTGCTCTGGGCATATTGATCATTATAAAGTTCCATTTCTCAGTCTCATTAAAGTTTACAAAATTTGGATTAGACTCAAGTATAATATTGTAAAAATGTGTTCTTAAATCCTGATAGAATGAACAGTGAAATAAAAAGTGAGATTCGTCCTCAATTGAATCTGTATTACATAACACACAGAGGCGAGCATGTAACACCTCGCCCCTAAAACGACCTGTTTCAATCCTGAGTGGAAGTATTCCTATTCGTAACTGAACAAAAAGAGAACGTTCAGCTCTCGACAAATCTAAATCTAAATAATTTTCACGGCGATATGTTCTTTTAAAGATACTGTACGTGCGTAATTTCGGTTTGTTACGAACATGCATATACCAGTTTTCAGTACAATTCGAATGTTTACGTAACCTGACAATCCCAGTATTACATGGAATCATAATAAGCAGTATTGCTGAGTGGTTGGTGTAAGTAAATTTCGTTCCGTGAGTTACTGCGTAAAGCACGGCTGGAGCTACTGACTAAGATAGCCAGGTGCAGAACCATGAAGTACTTTGAATGTTAAGCAGAGAATTTTAAATTCTGCAATGCTGTTGTACTGGTAGCCAGTGTAACACTTTGAGAAAAGGGGTAATGTGGTTACACTTCACTCTAATACCTAAACGAGCTGCAGAATTCTGAATCATTTGAAGTTTCCGAATCTCATATGGGCTCGAAGTGAAGGCAAGAATAGTTGAATATTGTAGTGTTAGGACAGCAGGCATGAAGTTACCTGTACTGTTTTATTACCAACAAGCATACATAACCATGGCTGTATAGTCTTTTAAAAACACATGAAGTTCTTTGACACACGTTTTGTGCACTGTCGTATGATCAGCAGTAATGACCAAATTTTAGCCCTCACTTTGCTAATTTTATCTCATCTGACGCTATATCTTGGTCACCATCTTTGTACTTGTGAAATGGTTGGAACTTTGGTAACAGAATATGGTGTATTACAAAAATCAGAGCTTTTTGTCCTGGAAGCAAAATTCTAATATATTCCACAACTACTGAACTGAATGGTATCAAATAATGGCTGCCTTACTAGGTAACCAACTTCTTACAAGAGCAAGTCAATGGAAGAGTGTAAACAATGAGCAAAAACACAATGGGCAAGCACTATTTAAAAATACCACCAATGGCGTTGTAGAACAACTGTACAGTTTTTAAAAGTGTTTATCCATATGCTAGTCCAAGCTAACAATAGGTGTTCATTTGCTGTACAGTTTTTAAAAAATGTTTATCCATATGCTAGTCCATGCTAACAATAGGTGTTCATTTGTTGAATGACTCCCCAGTTGCCTATCCAACCATGTTGCTATCTTTACAATATATGCTATCATTTGGCTGTTGCTATGGGCATGGTCATGTTGTTAGATATATCTGCATACATTTTTGTATGTTTTTGCTCACTTGTGTATGAATTCCTGATATTATTTTTTCAATATACGTGATCATGTGGCAATTGCTATGGGCATGGTCTTGTTGCTAGTCACATTTGCATACTTATTGAATGTTTATTCATTTGTCTTTCAATTCCTGTTATCTTTGCAATAAACGTGATTATTTAGCTGTTGCTATGGGCGTGGTCTTGTTGCTAGGCAAATTTACATACATTTTTTGAATGTTTATTCAATTGTCTATTAATCCCTGTTGTTATTTTCGCAATATATGTGAATATTTGACTGTTGCTATGGGTGTGGTCTTGTTGCTAGGTACATTTGCATACATTTTTTGAATGTTTATTCATTTGTCTTTCAATTCCTGTTATCTTTGCAATATACATGATTATTTGGTTGTTGCTATGGGCGTGGTCATGGTTGCTAGGGATATTTGCATACTTTTTTGAATGTTTACTTACTTGCCTACCAGATGATGTTGTTATTTGAGCAAAATATACTGCCATTCAGTTGTTGCTAAGGGCGTGGTCATGCTTGCTAGGGCCAATTGTGTCAAAATATTTTGAGGAAAATCTGCAGAATAACACTTCTAGAAACATCTCACCAAGTTTCAGTCTCATTGATTAAGTACAATTTTTGACAAAAATTCACCTTAGTTTATACACTTAAATTGCATATTATTGATGTGATCATTATCTGCTTAATATTTCTTCATCTATACACCCACAGATGCATCCCTGTCAAATTTCAGCTCAATCTGCTAAGTAGTTTTGGAATTATAGGTTTTTGACCAAAAGACACATTTCAGCCCTAATTTGCATATTACCAGGGGAATGAATCATTATGTCATGAACAAATCTTAATTTACCCACATCTAAGAATGTCCCCATCAAATTTCATGCCAATCTGCCCAGTACTTTTGGAGTTTAAGTTTTTTGACCAAAAATCACATTTTTTTACCCAAAACCCACATATCTGATGCAATCATTTTCATTTGAACAATTTGCCAACTAGACACCAGAAGTAACATGACCACCAAATATCAAAGCAGTCGGTCCAGCAGCTTTTGACTTGTGTGTGTGTGTGTGTGTGTGTGTGTGTGTGTGTGTGTGTGTGTGTGTGTGTGTGAACAACTTAATAAGTTGTTCACACACACACACACACACACACACACACACACACACACATACACACACAGAGAGACAGACAGACACTTTGCTATGCCTATAGCACTACTGAACCTTCAGTACAGTTGTGCTAAAAATGATGTGGTGACACTTGCTTTTTTTTGAAGGGGGCTTGGGGGGTGTTGGTTGGGGAAGTACACTGACTCATCAACCATTACACTATCACATACATGATGTTACCACTGAAGCTGTCCTGAATGATTAATAACATTTATTGAACTCTGAAAGTAAACTACATGCATTGTAAACTGTTTGTTTGACAGCCTCTCATCTGTACTTCTCAAACTGTTTGGTTTCGCCATCAATATAGAAAGAAGATGTTGGTGAAAACAGGGAAATGAAATAAAAATGTGTGATGCGCATGATTTCAGATGACACGTGAAGACGAGAAACAAATCCCTTTTATTTGTTTGTCCTTTAATAGAGGTATTCTTAGGTATGGGTGTATGTGTTCAAAGTGGTCATGATGGATGACAAAGGGTATGTATTTGGATTTTTAACGAAACCCCCCAACTTTACTATGTTTTTCCACTTGAAAAAATAATGTGAAACATTCCATAATGCAAAGTCCATGTTTGTAACATAATATTGTGTTCTATTTTGGATTAGTTCTCATAGACTTACCGTATTTTATCTATGTTGGAATCATTTTGTTTCCATGGCAGATGTAACCTTTCTACAATACTTTTTGTGAATTTGTTGATATTTTCTTCTTTCATCATAGGTTGGTATTTTAACAACACATTGATGTAGATATCCTTGTCCTCTGTATTTATACTGTTTGTGTACAAGTACAAATGTTGTAATGTTATTTGAGGTATATAATCAAAATCACTGCCAATGATATTATCAAAGTTAAATTTACATTAATATTCTTAGTTAAATCTCAGCAACCTAATAATTTACTTTGTTTACAGCAAACATATATATTTTAAAATTAAATTCAGATATATATATATGAACACACGATATGAAAATCATTAAACACAATGTCTACCTCGACAAAAATCTTACTAACACTGCTACATTTTATCAGCTGGCTCAACACTGCTACATCTTATCATCTGGCTCAACAAAAATCTTACTAACACTGCTACATCTTATCATCTGGCTCAACAAAAATCTTACTAACACTGCTACATTTTATCATCTGGCTCAACAAAAATCTTTGTTGGTAAGATTTATGTTGAACCAGATGAATAAAATGTAGCAATGTATTTTGGTGAGATCTGTGTTGACTCATGATCATAAACATTAATTCTTAAGGGGTAGACCATTCGATATCCTGGGGGGGGGGGGGGCTTGGAAGATTGGTGGAGAGTCATTATTTTTTTTCCCACCTGCTTGCCTGAGAATTATTTTTTTTCTCCTTCGCCTATGCTGGCAACTTTTTTTTTTCTTTGCTTCTTTGAGATATCCGGATTTTTTTTTTTACGTCAACGTTGAACACCTACATTTGTTGCCACAATTTTCTGTTTGGTTTTCACACAGGGTAATACAGAGAGTAAAAAGATGCTGTTCTATCACACAGATTTTATTTAGAAAACTACATATTTCATACATGTTTGATTTTCAATTAAATAAACATCATTGACAGTTTTTATGCCATGGTATGATGAAAATACAAATCGGAAACTTGATTGGTGAGCTCAGACATTTAGATAGACCGGTCAGTTTCTCCAGCTTGGGGGGATGGGGGGTGTCAGTGTTATTTTCCATTGGGCCAACAAAAAGTCACTGACCCCGTGAAAAAGTTTCATGGCATCTGACAGTAAGCTGTAGAGGGAAGAGCTTTGAGACTGGGATATGTCTACCTCTTGTGTGAGTGTGTGTGAATAGGGGGGGGGGGGTTCTAGGGGGTCTCCCCCTAGAAGCCCTGGAGGATTTTTACTTCTAAAGGCAATGTTTAGGCCATTCACAGACACTTTCAGACAATAATTTACAAACTTTACAAGACAGCTCTAACATGTAAAAAGCAACTATGTGAGGTTGAAACATTTTTTAAATAAAGTTTCATAGCATCTTAACAGTAAGAGGTGGAGGGAAGAACTTTGATTTGAGACTGGAACATGTCTACCTCTTACGGGGGGGGGGGGGGGGGGGGGGTTCTAGGGGTGTCCCCCTAGAAGCTCTGGATGATTTTTACTCTTAAAGCCAATTTTCAGGCTATTAACAGATACTTTCAGACAATAATTTGCAAGTTTTACAAGACAGCTCTAACAATTGTAAAAAGCAACTACACATGGTTGAAACATTTTTGAAATAAAGTTTCATAGCATCTTGGCAGTAAGAGGTGGAGGGAAGAACTTTGATTTGAGGCTTGGACATGTCTACCTCTTATGGGGGGGGGGGGTCCTAGGGGGTCTCCCCTAGAAGCTTTTCAAGTATTTTTTACCAATTTTGGTGAATCTTATTGTTGGTTTAACGAATGAGTGGCCTCTGGGGTGATGGAGTCCAAGGGGTCTCCCCCTGCCAGATCTGTAGTTTTTTGTTTCTATTTAGGCAATTTTTAGGTTATGCATAGCCTCTGAGATATATATTGCCACGCATCGAAAAGCTAAAGTAAATATAACCTTTTTAAATAGGTTTTCCATGTTATAAAAGTGGGCCTGTATCATTGGTATAGGGGCATTGATATTGCATGTATAGTAAAGTTACTGATGTGTTAGAGCACTTTAGGAGGTCATACCTAGTGTACAATAGAAACTTGAATTTGAGTTGTGGTGTTGATACATGTAGTGTCTGAAATAAGAAGTATATCATCCCTTCTGACAAATTCATACTGAAGAGACTAGAACAATTTAGATTAAGTTCTTTTATAAACCATCCAATAGTAATAGTAATAGTATGAAGATTACCATTACAAAACAGTCAATTTCACTTTTGCCCCAAAGTGCAAGATAAGTGAAGCACTGATTGTGAAGCAGCCAAAAAATTACATGGCAAGTTCTGTAACTAGTGTGGTAGCTAGGTAATACATGTATTATATGTATAATTTTATGTATAGTTATGTTTGAACCCTTACATGAAGTAATATTTAAACAATTTATGAAAGAAACAGAGACAAGAACAAATATATATATGTACCACAGGCTAACGAAACTGACTGGTCCCTGACATGTGTTTGAAACTGTTTGTCATGATTTGACAAGTGTCCTGGTTGGAGAGGTACGAGCAAGTTGAACAGTATACTCGAACCTGTGCATCATTTCCCTGTCAAGATATTTTTTTTTCTAGCAGCAGTGGTCCATCTTTTTTTTTCCATCACCACTCATATCCGGATTTTTTTTTCAAGCAAATCCACTTGGCATCTTTTTTTTCCCCCGAAATCTTCCAAGCCCCCCCCCCCAGGATATCAAATGGTCCACCCCTAAATTTGTAAATGATATCAAAATTACCACCCCAGAGGGTGCAGTTTTTGTTTAACTAGAACAACAAAACTTATTATGAACACATTTGTACATTTAATGGAATACAGTATGTAAAACAAGGACACACTCACTTTTCAGCTGAAGGTTATTTGTTTGAATCAGACTTGGAGTGATACCCAAATACAGAAAAAGTAAACATTACATAATACTTCAGAGCAAACATGCACTCTGATTGGGTAATAAAGTTAAGGCTGAGATGTAAACAACCACATATTGCAGTCATCAGAGAGGTGCATGATTCTAGGCTCGACAGTATAATGCAGAAGTGATTTCATTTTGAAATGAAACAGTATTTCTAGAAATTCATAGTCATAGGTGACATGTAAGTATGTTATCTGCCAAAATATCATTCCTGACCTTTCCTAGCAAGATATGGCACGGTATTTGGCAAACTACATATATGTACATGTATAATGCTCACCTGAATTGGTTGATATTTAGAGATTAACATATTTGTATTAGTTGGCCATTTTAATTTACAGCTGGAACAAATATGATGGCTAATTTAGCCTTTTGAAGGCCTTGAGTTAACCTTCGGAAGCCTCAGTTCTTTTGCCATTCAAAAGGCAATCAGAAGCAATACCATCATTTGTGATGAATGAACTGATGGATACAAACATTCATGCATTTACTACAAGTCTTTGTAGAAGCCACAGGTTCCCCCCCCCCCACCCATTACTTTGTTCTATGTGAGAATGGTCTCATGATAAATTGTTAGCAACAAATAAATACTACCAGGATACAAAGTGTCTGTAATATGCAAGAAATTGTTTGATACTGATAATTAGATCCTGAAGGTCAAAGTCAAGGTTAAAGTCTTAAAAGAAAGCTTACACCAGATAATATTGGGGTAGACACTTAAATGGAGTCCCTATTATGTATTATTGGATTTGAGTGTGACAGTGAGTGTTCACTACAAATACAGCAGCCATTCAGTAAAATGTGATATGAACTCCAAAACTAGTTCATGTGTATATTTCTTTTGTTCTGTATTATATTTAGACATGATTTAAAAGAAATTGGTAACACATATAAAAATGCTATAACATGTGTTATATGCAAGAAATGCTTTACTTTTTATAGTCCATCCTGAAGGTCAACGATCACTGTCTAACACTAGAAAGCTTGCATGATGATGTGATTATATGGGGTTCGACACTTGAAATCTCTATATTAAAGTTATGCAGTAATATATTGATTTTATAGCTACAACTCAGTGCAAAGTCATATGAGTATTTAAACTAAAGCATGCATATATTTCTTTTCTATGTAAACATCATCTAAAAGAAATCGGCAACAAATAAATACTACAAAGTGTCTATGATATGCAATAACTGGCTGATTTGAACAATTTCTCAATGAGACACCACAAATATCAAGATAATTGGTCCAGTGGGTTTTAGTCTAGTTTCCTATACACAGTATAGTTAAACTGGTTACTCAAGCACAGTATCATTTTCTGTGCTTACCCCCCCCCCCCCCCACAGTGATAGTTGTATTGAAGCATTGATATCAATGTCAAGACAGCAATATTAATTGAATATTAATGAGCAATTGTCTGAATGAAGTAACCAATTACAACTGCCTGTCAGTTTGTGATGGATTACTACAGACATGTGCCATTTACCTTTGCCCAAGCAGGTGGTTTAGTCAGATATTCGGTGAAATTTGTCAGTTTGACTATACATGAAGAGGATAGTGATTGTAGAAATTATCCACAGGTATAGGACTAGACTAGTTGGTTTTGACTTTATTTACACACACACACACACACACACACACACACACACATACATACATACACAGACAGACATGTGGGATGGCAGACAGACAGACAGACAGACAGACAGACAGACAGACACACACAGACAGACACACACACACACACACAGACACACACAGACACACACAGACACAGACACACAGCCACAGGTGGACAGACACTGGCACTTTGCCATGCCTATAACACCACTGAACCTCACTTCAGTTGTGCAAATAAAAAAATACTAGTAACATGATTACAATATCATAACGGTATCATACCTTGGAAAGTATGCTTGTCTCCTGATAAGGTTAATAATAATATTAAATGTATAGGAATTGGTAGCCAACAGCAGAATAGTTAGGAGTACCACTGAAATAAATATCGTTAACAGAGTCCTATGTTTTGCTATTTTGCAAATTTTGTGTGCACATGGCATCATCAGGTGGTCTGGTGATTAGCAAAGCAACAAGGAGATTATAAAGTATTGATTCTGCAGCTTGGTGTTGACTGGTTGACTTTGACATACACACAGGAAAGATGACAGGATCACTGCTCAAGTGTGCCAGACATTTGCAGAGAACTTCCAAAGAAAAAGAAATAAATAATTAACATATAAGAATATCAATGTATGATTATTTTCATTTTATTTAAGATCTATGCAGGGTTTCAGATTTCAGTTATAAGGTGTGATATCATCATTCATGTTGCTACTGGTGTTGTGGAGACAATTACCAGGAAAATGCTATTATGCCTAACAATGGCGTTGTCGCACAACAGTACAGTTTTGAAAAAAATGTTTATCCACAAGCTGATCCAAATTTTAGCCCCATTGACCAAGTACTTTTTTTATTGAGATTATCACATGCTTAAAAGTTCTTCATCTACACGTCATCAAATGCATCCCCATTATATTTCTGCCCATTGTGCCAGGTAATTTTGACAAAAAAGTCACATTTTTTTACCTAATTTGCATATCACTGATGGGGTCATCATGTCGTGACCAATTCTTAATCTACACATCCCTAAGAGGGTAAAAACTACAGGGGAGATTGGTCTGAAATTTGGTGGGAGCCACCATTTCCCATCAAATTTCAGACCAATCTGCCCTGTAGTTTTTTATTTTAAAGTTTTTTGACCAAAAATTATGTTTTTTGACCCACATGCACATCTCTGATGCAATCATTTTCATTTGAATTTCTCAACTAGACACAAAAAGTAATATCCCCACCACATACCAAGGCATTTGGTCTGAAGGTTTTTGACTTAAGTTGTATATACCCACACAGGCACACATACACACACACACACACACACACACACACACACACACACACACACACACACACACACACACACACACACATATATTTTGTGATGCCTATAGCTGTACTGAACTACTTTAGTGATCAGTTGTGCTAAAAACTGCATTTTTATTGAAAATTCATTTTAGTTGCCATTTTGAAATTGTACAGACCATCTTGAGTTTTGAGAAAATGATCAGCAGAAATTTCAATGGTGATTTAATGTGTTCAAGAATGAAGTAAAATCAGTTTTGTTTTAATTACAAAATGTGTACTGGTAGTCAAAACTAGACTGTCCCAGCGTGGCTACTTTTGCTGAGTCAACACTTTCTACTTAATTGTTACTGAAGTAATAAACTCCCACAAGCAACTCCCCAAAAAAGAAGAAAAGAAAAGAAACAACAGAATTTATCACTTTACCCTGGAGAGGGCGTCATATTCATTCCTAAGATCTAACTACTTCTTGTACATAAATGTCTGAGTTTGACAGAAAGATATTTCAGCTAAGTGTACAGACTAGATGGTGGTAAATATCAAAAATAGCACCAATGGCATGGTAGTACAACTGTATTTTGCTGTTGCTATGGGCGTGTGTGCTGGGCATATTCGCATACATTTTAGGAATTTTTATTAACTTGCCTACCCTCTCCAGTTTTCATCTTTGCAATATAAACCATCAGGTACATATAGCTGTTGCTATTGGGTGTGGTCCTGTTGCTAGGCATATTTGCATACATTTTTGAATCTGCATTCACTTACCTACCTATCCATGTTATCTTTGCAATAGGCATCATCATTTCAATGTTGCTAAGGGCGTTGTCATGGTTGCTAGGGCCAATTGTGTCAAATGTTTTCAACAATAACTGCAGAGTAACAGCCTGCCAAGTTTTAACCCCATTCACAATGCAGTTTCAAGATATAAGTTTTTGACCAAAATTGACATTTTAGACCTACTTTGAATATCACTGGATGGGATCATCACGTTGTGAATACAGCTTCATCTACACATCGCCAGATGCATCCCAATTAAATTTCAGACCAATCTGCTTAGTAGGTTTGGAATTATAGATTTTTGACCAAAAAAGACACATTTTTAGACCTAATTTGCATACCACTAATGGAATCATTATGTCATGAACATTTCTTAATCCAAACACCTATAAGAATGTTCCCACTAAATTTCATACCAACTGGCACAGTAGCTTTAGAGTTCAAGGTTTTGATGAAAAATGGCATTTTTATTACCCAAATCACACAGTGTGATGCGAACACTTTGCTTTGAACATTTTCCAAACGCACACACGCACGCATGCACACACGCACGCACGCATGTACGCAGGAACACACAGACAGACAGACAGACAGACAGACAGACAGACACAGACAGACAGACAGACAGACAGACAGACACGGCACCATTCCTATAGCACCAGATTGAATATGATTTGACAGCCATCCTTGAATCTAAGGTCATCAGGCAGGAAGTTTGTCATTTTTGACATGCAGTTATCTGTAACTTGCAAAGTTCTATGTGGGAGTGATTCCTCCATTTACAGTTAATCATAATCGTGTTGACTGGTATACTATGGGTGAAGCCAATTATTATGCCACAATCAATTTGGGGCAATCGTGTTGACTGGTATACTATGGGTGAAGCCAATTATTGTGCCACAATCAATTTGGGCCAATCGTGTTGATCAAATTGATGGGTATACAATGGGTGAAGCCAATTATTATGCCACAATCAATTTGGGCCAAGCGACATAATACTGATCTTTACCTATAGATATGATTTAACTTAGGGATGATTAAGAATGGTTGACAAATATACAGATTTTGATTTCACCCTCTCTAATAGCTCATTGAATTCCTCCACACTGTTTTGTTTCGTCCTCACCTTGATACTGTCACATCTTGCTTGCAGACGGGTATATATATACTAGGTTCTGAAACGTCTCTTCCTTACACTTGAAGTCCCGTCTCCCTCTTGAGAAAAGCTGTAGATAAGGACTATAATCTACTTGTCCTATAATGTCAAACAACAAATATTCGCAATCTACCAACTACTTACTCATTCTTCATCCCCGGTCTTCATCTCTTTCACTGCATATACGTGACCAAACAATTGACTGAACTATGAGACTACTACGCATGCGCTCTGAGTCAAACGTCATGGACGCAACCATGAAGCCTGGTCCAGTACTGTACAACGTTCAATAACATTCAAATTGAGTTGGGGAGACGGTGAACTCCTAAGATTCCTGTAGATGAAAAAGTCTGTAAATTTTGTCAAGAAGATAGAAGTAGAAGATAAATTTCATCATTTAATTATTTGTTCTCATAAAAATGAGAGAAAGGCACTTTTTCTTCTTTGTCATTAAATAATTCAAATTTTTATTCCTTAAATGATAAAAGTAAATTTTTGCACATTTTGACATCTGATGATTAGCTTCCTCTTGGAACATTTCTTGTCGATGTAAACAGTCGTCCAGCAGTTGGGGAATTGTATTGTATTCACTTTATTTCTATATATCATTTTTGTATGCTTTACCATACTTGCTATGGCATGTTGTTATGCAATAAAGATTGATTGATTAACACTGGAGGGGGGGGGGGCTACGTCCCCTAATTGAAAGCGTTTATGTACCGGCCCGGGGGGAGGGGGGGGGGGCAATTTCTAGCACTGTGGTCTGAAATGGGGTCTGTAGTTTTCGATCTGAAAAGCGGGGCTTTTTTTGGCTGAGTCTGCTGACAGGCGCTATTTTAGTTGTAAAAAACTACGCATAAACAGTTAAAATTAGTTTGTAACTACGAAAATTATAAACTACTACAGCTAAAATACAACAATAATTTTGGCCTGAACGGCTTGCCTTGCCACATCGTTCGATACATGATGTATGGTGTATTTTATTGTATTTCTTTTCAACCTAAACCAGCTTTTCTATATCGCCTTGTAACGTTGTTATTGTTGTTGTTGTTGTTGTTGTTGTTGTTGTTGTTGTTGTTGTAGTAGTAAAGATTCAGTTTACTTCATCGTACATTGTAGTATACATTCTTTTAGTGGTCTGGTGGTCTTAGTACACATGTATCATGTTACGTAATACTTTGTGCGAATGGTATTACCAGTGATGTGGAGAGCTTTCATGAGTTGCTAGAAGCAAGCGGTAGGATTACTTTCTTTAATCATATCTCAATGCCTCCAGGATGTATTTATCAATGGAAGCTACAATCAAATGGTAACTAATCCAACGAACGAAATGTATGATAACTTTCATGGTGAATGTCATGAATATTCCCTTGTCATCGTTTGATGTACCAGTCTCGGCTATGGGATAACAGCTACTGTATGTCTGCATACTTATCCAGCAATGTGGGGACGTTGAACTGAATACTGGACCTGTCAGGCAGCTTCAGGTAAAAGCAGGATCACGTGATAACGGAGATGACAAATTGATGACGTTACTGAAGGAAATTGAAAGTAACACTAATGATAAGAAAAGAGAGATGAATACAATGAATACAAAAATTGTCGGAATTCAATCAAAATTGACGAATGAAACGTTGTTGACCGGCTTTTTATGCAGTTTATCAATATATAGTGTTGAAATGGGGAAGTACTCACTCGCACTGTTGTTCCAATCGTCAGTTTGTTCCATTAAAGACTATAGCGTTGAATTAGCCGACCAACTAGTTTCTTCTCAAACCACCTTTTCTACGAGGTACCGTACCGACTTGGATTGTGTTGAATAGAACTCACAACGAAACATGCGTATCTGGTTTCAACGAACGCCAAGCTAACGACTTGGTTGATTTTATTACATGACCAATCTCCGTCTCCGTCTCTCTCTAGATGGGCTAAAAACCCAACTTAAAATACATTTCACGTTTACATAAATCCCTATTCTTAGAGTATGAGGTATTGTTAAGTCTTATGAAAGAAATCATCTTAGATTCAATATCCAATCACCTTGTCTTGATTAGTAATAAAAGTTCATATCTCAACGACCATAATATAGTTGTGCAATATTATAATCATACTTTTACAGAAAATGAAATTATATGATGAAGTTCTAAAATTAACACATCATGTCATATTAAATTTGCTGACGTTTCAATCGTACCTGGTACAAACAATTCCGAAATACGCGATGTTGAGATGTCGAAGACTTATATTGCTAGGTAACAGAATATCATTGTATTGAACAAAGTTTAAATGCTTTTTGACTTCATATATCAGAGTTCATAATGAAAATTACCAGCCAGCATGTTAAGAAGACACTTCTTTCGTGGTGAGTGAACGTGCGCGATCACAGAAACAATTGTAATTTTACCCCTTTCATATATATTGGCTAAATAAGACAATATTATCGATATTATCGATATTTTATTGTATTCTGATAGAAACATTCTGATACAAATCTCGGGAAACAAGTGCCTGTGAGCTGGTCCTAGAGTACGCAGTCGAAGAGTCGCAATATGCTGTAAATTCAAGGACATGGACAAAATATTATCAAAGAGAAAAGAACTGAAAGACACAAACATATACATTGATGGAGATTTCTCAAAGCGTACTAGAGAAATAAGAAAGAAGTTATTTGAGAAAAAAGGAAATAACTTAGAGAGGAGAGGAGGGTATCAAATCGTTTGTGAATTACAAGAAACTAGTCAGTTATGAAAATGGAGGCAAGAGTGTTTATTTTTATGACGAAACAGGGTCTGGTGAGATAACGGTCAGGCCAGGGCCGTAATATAGATGAGGGTAGTATGCGCATGCGTGTATCCAGGGAAATAAGTTTCATGTCATGGATCGTAAGGGGTCTTACAACTCATCTCTGGGATAATCATTTAATTGGGTATTGGTTCAAATTTTCATATTTTGTGCCTTCTTGAAACTTGGCTTACACGAGATACATATAAATATATCAGCACATATTTTCCATAGTTTACGATATGTTCATACATAAGGGAAAGGAAAGAAGATTCAAAGGGTAGACCCAGTGGGGGAGTAATTGTAGGGGTTTCAAAGAGTGTAATCATTGGTATTAAACATATTGATACGATGATGCTGTATTTGTGTTATTAAGTGCAGATTATTTTGGTATTGAAAATGATATTTTATTTGGTGCTGTGTACATTCCACGGAAGGGTTAATCTGTGTATGGAAATGAAAATAATGGTACGTATAACTATTCTAGAAATTTAGTTAATTCGATTGAACACAGATTTCAATAATACATACAATGTGCTTGTAGGTGACTTCGATGAAATGATTTCAGAAGATATTGACTATATTTCTTTCAATTAATGGTGGTAGCTATGATCATGATGTATTTTGTGTGATACGTAAGTCAAAAGATAAGACTAGCAATAATTTTGATAAAAGTTTGGTATTCATGTGTCGTTGAAATACAGATATGCCTTGGCAAGAATGTCTTAGTCTTCTAGTAGAATTAAGGAGGGGTCGGTTGGAGGATTTTCCATTTTCGTGGTGTACTTTTTTATGCCCCCCCCCCTAGGAAATCACGGGAAAAATTGACCCCCTGCTAGTGGGAGTACTTTTCATGCTCCCCATACATTCATAGACATGCGCGCGCGCGTGCGTGCGTGCATGCGTGCGTGTGTGTGTGTGTGTGTGTGTGTGTGTGTGTGTGTGTGTGTGTGGTGTGTGTGTGTGTCTGTGTCTGTGTGTGTGTGTGTGTCTGTGTCTGTGTGTGTGTGCGTGTGTGTGTGTATGTGTGTGTGTGTGTGTGTGTGTGTGTGTGTGTGTGTGTGTAATATGCAATACAAGCAGCATTCAGTCACAAAAAACACTTCATTGTAAACATGACTTCCCTTTCAAAAAAATACTTCAACTTTTTGATAGATATTTTAACTTATCATGACTTTGTTTACAACTAAAATTCAACAGTTACCCTAACATGTGCAACTACCTTAAAAATACAACATATGATTTCCGTGTATCCAGCGTAAATCACGGTAAGAAGATTACCATCTCCATGCATAATCAAACTAAAAATAATATATTTCGTGTTAGGGGACTACGCAGGTACACTTCCTGACTATTTTTTAACCTCTTAATTTACTGTATTGAGTACAACATTTTGTTCTTCTCCCAGTATTCATTGATTCAGCTTGTCTACAAAACCTGTATAAAAATGGGCATTTTTTCAAAGAAACTGCAATCATTGCTCAGAATGGCGATACTTAATTAAAGGGTCAAAAAATACAGATATTGTCCATTTCAGATCAATCACTGGGCTCTTCAAATTTGTCATTGATTTTGTCATACCAATTTATCAGTAAACTGGAATTGTTAACTTCAGGGGCAGACCGGAAATTGAAGAAAATATGGACCAAAGATACTCAAAAATTCTCATAAGTGATCTGTAAGTGGTGTACAAAGAATGTTTTCTGGTGCTTTCGATTTACTACTATAATAGGACTCGGAGGTAAAATTTGAATCAAAATACAAGGGAGCAGTGAGGCACCCCATGAAATTTCTAGGGGTGGGCACCCCTAGAAATTTTTCAAATTCGAGAACTAAAAGAATGCTTTGTGATGCTATTTAATATGTCAAGGTGAAAACATACTAGTTAAACTTTGAATCAAAATACAAGAGAACAGTATGGGGGTGGGTATGGGAGGGGGTTTCCCTTCCCAACCCTAGAAATTTTTGTAATTTAAGGACTAAACGAGTTTTATCTGATGTTTTTTTAACATGTCAAGGTGATAACAATACCCTTTCCTGATCACAGTTTAAATTTGAATTCAGAAAACTAACGCTGAGAAAAATCCTTAAAGTAAATTGTAGCATGCCATACAATTTAAAATTATTTTATCATTATGACAAATTACAGGATTCATTCAAGGTACTACGTCAGGACAGTATTCTTAGTTATAGGGTCGTGTAATATTTCATATATTGTTGTTTTCCAGTTATACAGACTAGATATAACAACCTTTTGACGATATATTCCTACATGTAAGGTGAAAAGAGAAGTTAATATTTCTACTAGTATAGAGATTGATACATTTGTAGCAGCAGGATTCGTACGATATTTTCCTAAGAAAACGGCAATCTAAGCAATAATACGTGCCCCTGTGTTCTTAGTAATTTGATGGTACACTCACTGTTGCAGTTTTCGGGCAGACTCTGTTTTCGGACTGATATCGACACGTCCCGCGATCCTCGCCGTTTTCTTCGAAACTGTCATATTGTCATGCTCAATAATTCGTACGAAAGATCCTAAAGCTTTGATTCAACACTAATTTTATTGTATCGGTTTTCAAAGCACTAATATCGGCGATCACAAAGTTACCATATGTCACACAACACTGCAGTAATTGCCAGTGTTTTCGCTACAGCAAAGTACGAGGAAATATTACAAAATCACTTCAATATCATTTCGCTCTTATTTAAATCTACAAATTTCTCATTAATAGTTTTCTCCCAGGGCCCAGTTCAAACTAGATGACATTTTCCACGAAATCTGTGAGTTTTTTAAACGAAAATATGGTACGTATCTGGAGCAAAGAAGTGTCTCAGATATCGGACAGTGTTCACGTTTGCGCGCCCAAGACATAGACTGCCAAGCGGCGCCATGAACTCTGATCGAATCCCGGGTCGAATTCGATAGCAAAAACAATCAACTTTATATTAGTGTAACGGTGATTAAAATACCATGTACCACAATACCAATGTGTTTTCCCAATATTTAAATCAAACGAAGTGGTGAAATTCATAACCTACGCGACAAATATGTATTAAATCGGCGTGGAAGTTCGTGATCGATTACCAATACTGTCGTCCAATTACTAAGTCATTGATGTAGGGTTGTAAATTCAGGGACTACGTCATCCACAAAGATACTTATGACTTTAAAACCTGTTGAAAAAGACCCTAAGGAAATTGTCTAAGGGACCGGTCAGTTTCTCCAGCCGGGGGGTGGCAGTGGATTCTTAAATCGGGCCGACAAAAAGTCACTGAACCCCCCCCCCCCCATCTGTAAAACCAAAAACAGGCTGACCCGCCCTATCACTTAATTCTAAAACATGATGACCCCCCCCCCCCATATATAATATTCACATGACAGGTATTTTTTTGATCGTGACTCAGTATGGACTGCTTGACTGTCTTGCAACTACTTTATAAGATCCCGGGTTAGCACTATCATAATTATAATTATTGACTACACAGTGTAATATATTCCAAAAGGAGTTTAATAGCATTTGACAGTGAAAGGTAGGGGGGAAGCTTGAGAAGGGAATATGTACATCTCTTATGGGGGGTCCTAGGGGATCTTCCCGTAGAAGCCTGGAGCTTTTTTACTCTGAAAATTTGAGACTATTCAGACCCTTTCAGACAACAATTTCCAAGCTTTACAAGACAACACAAACATGTAAAAAGCAACTACATAGGGTTGAAATATTTTTGAAATATACTTTGATAGCATCTTGACAGAGGAAGAGCTTGAGATTGGGATATGTCCACCTGCCCTGGAGGATTTTTATTCTGAAAGCCAATATTTAGGCTATTCAGACCCTTTCAAGCAATCCCTGATTTACAAGACAGCATCATCAAGTATCAGAAACTATTCTATTATAACTTACATAGGGTTGAAATATGTTCTTAAAAAGTTAACTGGCATCATTATATGCATGTAGTAAAGGTCAGCACATCTAATGGTAGTATCATTGGTAGGGGAGATTTGGAATTTAAGGCAATTTTAGACTATCTTGGCAAACATGTCACATCTTTAAAAGACAATATCATATCAAATTAGAATAGGGTGAAAATATTTAAGAAAAGTTTAATACTATTATGACAGTAAAAAGGTTGCTGGTGCATCTGATTGTTGGTTGAATGCATGGGTGACCTCTGGGGGATTAGGGAGTCCTTGGGGTTTTCCCCTGGCAGATCTGCAGTTTTTTTCTTCTATTAAGGCAATGTTTAGGTTATTCATAGCCTTTGAGGTAATATTCCCATGCTTCGAAAAGCTAACGTAAATGTAAGTTTTAAATGAGTTTCCCATGTTACACACTAAATGGGCCCGTAACACTTGGTATAGGGGCATTAATATTGCATGTACAGTAAAGTCACCGGTATGTTAGAGAAATTTAGGTGGTCATACCTAGTGTATAATAGAAACTGGAATCTGATGAGATGTGGTGATTTGTAGTGTCAATAACATGTAGTGTCCAAAATAGAAAGTGTATTAATCCCTTCTGACAAGTTCATACTGACGAGTAGAACAATTTTGATTAACTTCTTTTATAAACTATCTATGAAGATTACCATTACGAAACCTTGAAGTTCACTTTTGCCCCAAACTGCAATATAAGTGAAGTATTGATTGTGAAAAGGCCAAGCATTTACATAACATGTTCTGTAACTAGTGTGGTAGCTAGGTAATACATGTATATGTATATGTATATGTATATGTATTTGTATATGTATATGTATATGTATATGTATATGTATATGTATATGTATATGTAGTTATGGTTGAACTAAATAAGTAATATTAAAGAACTTATGTAAGAAACAGGGAGAAGAACAAATATTTACGTGTAACACATTTCAGACAAAGCTATATGCCATTGTAGAAAAGGATTCTTTTCTTCCATCACATTCCAAAACACAATGACCCCCCCCCTTATCCACAATTTTCAAAACACCATGACCCCCCCCTGCCAATTTCAAAAACAGAGTGACCTCCCCCTTACAAATCCACCGCCGCCCCCCAGGTCGAAGAAACTGACCGGTCCCTAAGCAGCAATGGTGGGTGTTACTTTTTTGTAGTGTTTATCCAAATTTAATCGTCGAATAACATGACCCTGTCCGAAAACAGCGACAGTGAGTGTAGTGTTTTGGTTTGTTTCATCATTTGGCAACAGTTAGTATAAACATTTGACAAGAAACTTGAAAAGTTTAGTTTAGTTTAGTTTTTGTAGTTTAGTTTTTGTATGCCAGTGGAATGTGACATACTAGTTTCTGCACTTGCATCACAACACATTTTTTAGCTCATATCCTGGAAGTATTTCTTTTTTTTGTGTTGAGTTGGTCAGCAAATGTCTTTTTTCCTGCTTTTGGCCGGCGACAATTTTTGTTGTTGAAAATCCGCCACCCCCCCCCCCATCAATGGCGTACTGTACCCCTTAATTAATTTTCTTTACCGCAAAATACGCAGCAGCGCCCTCACCGACTATTTAAAACAACCTCTGACCCAGCCTTTGACCTCTAAGTCTGCCTCTAAGTACGCTTGCGCAGATAGCAAAATGTCAGATAGTTTAGTTACGTGAATCCAGTGCCAAGCAATAGCACTCACATCACTCATTAGTTGAAGATTTAGAACTTACTAGAGTTCCAATAACAAGGCTGTTTGATCATGAGTATTCAGAGCGATGTGAAGTCACCAGAAATATCGAATACGTCCAGGTAAGTCGTAACAACCCAAGGTGCAATCACTCTTCCATGTTCCGACTTGAACTCGCGTAGAGTACCACTCCGACTCGTACACTTGTGAATCGCGATATTGCATCTCAAAATATTCTTGTATTTCAGTAACATTATGTACGTTTTCTGTAGTATCACTATTTATCTTTGTCCTTTTTGGAGGGGTGTGGTTGCGGCTTTCTTAGACATCTTTTTTTGCATTTTACCTTTCACTCTTGCAAAATTACACAAACAACAATATCAAGGAAAACAAAAACAATTTACATTTGTTCATACCATGACCACACAAAACTTAACCCCAAAAGTAAAAGAAAATATTGAGCTTTATTCTTTTTTGCCTCGTTTCATTAATGACGATGTTTTTCGTACATTAAAAGAGGGGAACCCAATGAAGTCCACTATCGGTTTGCGTAGCACTTTGGGCAAGGTGTAGCGTATACGTATTCGGAGCTAGGAGTAATAATATACTAGTAACTAGTATTTTATACAACCAATGAAATTTTGCAAAACCACAGCAACTTACTTGCCAGCCATCTGACAATCTAGTATTTAGCCAAAGGACAGGCACCCCTATGTTCTAATTGTAGGGCCAATATGTTATTCATTAAATTGCATACTGCAGTTTTATGAAATTGAGAAAAGACGTTGTTGTTATGTTCAGTTATTATGATGACCAAGTTCTAAAGTAGAGATGTCTAATGTAGTGACAGACACTTGTGTAACTCACAGCTTGACTTCTCAAAATTATAATGAGATACAACTTGGCACTTGAGACATGTAGAATTGTAGATTTAAAACAGAGACGTGATAATATATGTTTAAACTTTGCGAAATCACTCAAAAAGTCTAGGTTACACAGTGACTGGCTTACTAAGGAACGTAGCGATGACATCGGCCTTGAATTACCTAATTATCGGCAACTATCTCTACCCAGGATACGTACACAGAGATATGCTAAAAGTGCAATTCCTTACATGATTAAACTATGGAATGATGACAAACACACTTATTAGAAGCATTTTAAATGGTTCAGTGGTTAGTGTCTTCGTGTGTGTCCGTTGCCGTGCCCTTTTGTTAGTTGTAACTGTGTAAAGTTATTTTGATTCTGTCTTAACATGAAATGTAAAGGTTTTAATGTTTGCTATATTTTAAATTTATCAGTTATGTGAAGTTGTCGCAATTCAGTCTCTGACTGCTACGAACAATTTTAATAAACCATTAATTATTATTATTATTATTATTATTAGTCTGTATTCAGACATGGATCATATTTTTCGTATTCCTAAAAAACCTTCTGAAATATTTTGTTATTTAAATACTAATTATGTACAAATATATAACTCATAACATGCAATATAATAATCAGTATGTATAGTGCACATTCTCTGTTCTATACACATGATACAGAACACATGCTAGTCACTGAGAATTGAACACATGAATATAATCCGACATCTGTATCAACTCGGAAGTGCTCCCGAGTGTTTAACTAGGCATCTGAGTAAAGCTTTCCATTTATAAATTAGCATAATATTTACATAATCATGGTGGACAGCTCAACAACTTGGACATGCAATCATGCATGTGAAGTGAATTTTTACTCTCCATAGTCTTAACCTTATCCCTGAACCGAACTGAACTGAGCATTCTTTACTGAGGCTATGAACTGTGTATTTCTTAGTGAGATACATCAATGCTATAACTTGCGTTATGTCAATGAACATCGTAATGTATGCGCATATAGTGTTGTCTTGTGCAAGCAAAAATGCTACAATTTGTTTTGTTATGCAAATAAATGAGGGTGCTCATGAATAATTCATATAAATGAAAGTATGGTGGGTTAGAACATAGACACTCCGAACAGTCGTCTTGATTTCATCAAACGTCCAACACACACCAGGTTTTAATTCTGTTAATTTTAGCAGCAAAAATAGTATTAAAGATAAATTACAAAAAAGTCAAGAAGACTGTTGATAGTCTAACAACTTGGTAGTAATAGTACAAATTCAATGAGAATTTGACCCAGTGTTAATACTGTAAAGTTATAGAGCAGTTGACCAAAGCTTGCGGATGGAGTAATTAAGCTGGGACTTGATTCTGTCAATGTCACTCTCCTTTCCCCTGCTCTAGTAAGTCAGGACTTGATTCTGACAATGTCACTCTCCTTTCCCCTGCTCTAGTAAGTCAGGACATGATTCTGTCAATGTCACTCTCCTTTCTCCTGCTCTAGTAAGTCAGGACATGATTCTGTCAATGTCACTCTCCTTTCTCCTGCTCTAGTAAGTCAGGACATGATTCTGACAATGTCACTCTCCTTTCTCCTGCTCTAGTAAGTCAGGACATGATTCTGTCAATGTCACTCTCCTTTCCCCTGCTCTAGTAAGTCAGGACATGATTCTGTCAATGTCACTCTCCTTTCTCCTGCTCTAGTAAGTCAGGACATGATTCTGACAATGTCACTCTCCTTTCTCCTGCTCTAGTAAGTCAGGACATGATTCTGTCAATGTCACTCTCCTTTCTCCTGCTCTAGTAAGTCAGGACATGATTCTGTCAATGTCACTCTCCTTTCTCCTGCTCTAGTAAGTCAGGACATGATTCTGTCAATGTCACTCTCCTTTCTCCTGCTCTAGTAAGTCAGGACATGATTCTGACAATGTCACTCTCCTTTCTCCTGCTCTAGTAAGTCAGGACTTGATTCTGACAATGTCACTCTCCTTTCTCCTGCTCTAGTAAGTCAGGACTTGATTCTGTCAATGTCACTCTCCTTTCCCCTGCTCTAGTAAGTCAGGACATGATTCTGTCAATGTCACTCTCCTTTCTCCTGCTCTAGTAAGTCAGGACTTGATTCTGACAATGTCACTCTCCTTTCCCCTGCTCTAGTAAGTCAGGACATGATTCTGTCAATGTCACTCTCCTTTCTCCTGCTCTAGTAAGTCAGGACATGATTCTGACAATGTCACTCTCCTTTCCCCTGCTCTAGTAAGTCAGGACATGATTCTGTCAATGTCACTCTCCTTTCCCCTGCTCTAGTAAGTCAGGACATGATTCTGACAATGTCACTCTCCTTTCCCCTGCTCTAGTAAGTCAGGACATGATTCTGTCAATGTCACTCTCCTTTCCCCTGCTCTAGTAAGTCAGGACATGATTCTGACAATGTCACTCTCCTTTCCCCTGCTCTAGTAAGTCAGGACATGATTCTGACAATGTCACTCTCCTTTCTCCTGCTCTAGTAAGTCAGGACTTGATTCTGACAATGTTCTTCTCCCTAGGGAGTACATGTATATCAGACTTGAACACATTACTCTGTCTGCAAGTAGGACTAAAAAGATACAATATCAAATCTAGGGAGTTATAGGTTGGTTAGGATCCTAGGACTAGGGGTATTAGTACAGATAAACACTGACAAAGATTTTCTTCCTTGTCTGTGAGATAGACTACCTAATTTGTATCATCAGCCATGAGTAACCACAGTTCTATTAGTCTATCTGCTAGACCTCGGATGTTCTTCCGATAAAATATGACACACGGCCGAACAAGCCCTTTCTGCGAACTTCGTTTGCTTATAGTATCGAAAGAAAGCCTGAACGTCTAGCAGCAAGACTACAGTTCTATAAAACCCCATGTATATATTCATCAAATTTCAATTTTATTTCAACAGTGAAGCCAACTCCAAATGGCTAGATGCTCACTATGATCCTGTGGCATCACTTTACACCTTCACTTCATGTCTGGGTAAGTCTCGGCTAGGATTATAACATTGCTGTGTGTTTTGCCAACAGCAATTTATTGCAATCATTGTCATCTTGCCTAATTAATCAGGTCATTCCATTTGAATGTCCCAGCTGCAAAGCAAACCATGTTATAAGTAGATAGCAGAAGCCAAGATAAACCTGACAGAACCCCACAGCCTCACAATGGATGGCAGGGCATAAAGAAGTTATTTCACTAGTGATTTGGTTTATTCTGCCACCGTATTTTCATGAGCGACAGCGAGTAAATACAGCAGAATAAACCAAATCACTCATGAAATATAACTTCTGTATGCCCTACCATCCATTGAGGCCGTGGGGTTCTGGTATTATTACATATGTACACCAAACGTAATAATTCAGAACATCACTGCGTAATGATTTAGGTCACCCAACATCAGCTGGTAACTTTTTGACACTGTGTCCTATTGTTATGCAAATGTACCATTTACATCATAAAAAAGTAAGTTCTTCAATGTTTGTAAAAGAATAACAGGCATATTTCTGAATTAACTTGCCAAATCCTCTGAAATCCTACTGGTAGGTATACTTCTTAGTTGTCTAGAACTTGTAGAAGTAATAGTTTCACCATTCTATCCTCTATTTTCTGATCAATATCAACAATAGAGGTGGCGTTCATGTCCAGTTGGAGGCTGCAAATGACAGTTGGCGATTCTAGCTTTCCTGGTTGAATATCAGTTTAAAATGACCTACAGTAATAAATTTACTTTATAAATGTTTCATAGAAGTGTATAATTCTTCAGTGGAAACGTTTGAAATACCAGATACCTTCAATACATTACTAAACATCAAGATGGGTTATGTTTACATACGGAAAGTAGTTGAAGTGTTGTTTACTTGTTTGCAGTGAAAGTAACTAATTTGCCTAGTTATTTGATAGGAAAGCGACTAATTTGCATAGTTATTTGATACTTCAGAACTTGCGATGGTCAAGAAAAATAGTGAAATACTTTATGAACCAACAACTTTGTTTTCAAAAGGTGTTTCAAAAGACGTGGATGTGCTTTAAAAAATGAATGAATTTATTTGCTTATTTTCAGTAGGGATTGGTTTTGCATTAGGATCTATTTTATCTCAATTTATCTCATTTGCATACCCAACAGTGAAAATACCAGTTTTATTTCTGACTGTACATTGACTTACACAGTGGTACATATGTGATAATACAGTATACTTCATGCTAATAATCATACACAATATACTTGGATGACCATAGTGTCACAATAAAGCTATGAGATATCAATTTGAATGATGGATGATCATGTGCTGTGAAATCAGATCCCCATTCAATTCTGTCCCTCATGAATTGGATTCTGAATGTTGTATTTATAACTAATATGTAGCACAATAGTACAGAGATGCAAGATCAAGATGAATTTTGCAACTTTATTAGATGGATGAGGAGGCAGTAAGAGATCCATGTACTCCAGGATGTCACTAAATCTGTAGGAACAGTTACATTCTACTTTTACATATTTTATCATGAAAAAAGGTCGATGTATTGTTCTAGATACTGAAAGTGACTTTCTCTTCTCAAATAGCTCTATCTGATTTGAATGGGGATGGTGAAAACAAACTGATTGTTGCAGATTTAGGAACAGGGTCATATGATATGAAGTTGAAGGTGTACAAGGGAACCACTCTGATGTCTGAAAATGCTATCATAGATCTACCAACTGGTGTATCTACATTCTTTATGGATACAAATGAACCGAGAACACCAGGTAAAGTATTATGTAATACTTATCCCTGAACAAGGCTTTGGTACAGTTTGTAACAAGATTGTATAAAAAAGGTTTCAAAACTTGTATGCAACCATTTCAGGGTGACCCTATTTTTTTCTGTTTCTCATTACTTGACCAAACAAAATTTTGAGCTCCAACATCATTCCCTTTAAATTGACTATCTTGGAAATGGTCATGGTTGTTGATCCATCTTGTGACTGAAACCTGAGATGATGATGTTGAAGTTGTTATATCATGGTTTAGATTTTCAGTTCCCCTGTCTACAATTTGACCAATTCGTGTTTATAGTGGTATTTAAAAACTAAGCACAAAACCATTGATGTGTGAAATAGAAGTCAGGGTTTATGTAGCATTGGTGTCAACATTTCTATTACAAAGTTTACAATATTTACATTGCACTCATCAAAGTAAACTTAATAATGATAGAGAAATTATTATTTCCAACCATAGAAACTGACAGGAACTTTCACTTTTTCAGCTATCGCTGTGGCATCAGGACCATACATTTATGTTTACAAAAATCTGAGACCGTACTTCAAGTTTACATTACCACCATTGGATGTGAACCCAGTTGAACAAGATTTGTGGAATCAGGCTAGAGATGTAAGTTAGTGTGGTATTTGTGTACTGTAAAAAGGTAGTTCTCACAAAGTACAACCAGTGACAGGCAAGCATTTACAAACAGGGAAAGTAAACAAATAAATTGGATTTATCACAATTGGCACTGCATATTGTAACTAAAGAACCCAGTCTTAGATTTCATAGTTTGATATAAACAGTTTTATGGCCTCTTTAGCGTACATGAAACAGGGACCTCCCAACTGTAACTAGAGTCGTGAAGGATATTAATATTTGTGAGTTTATAATTAATATTCATGATATAATTAGCATAACAATAGATGGGACAAAATTTGTGTCCTACTGTAAGAATTACATTCTGCCAAAAATGAAGAATATTTGTTACAACACTTGCATAAAATCTTTGAAGTATGTGAAAATATTTTCCTTCCACTTTCACAGCAACTATTTTCCTTCCTGTAGTACTAGCAATATTTCCAAGTATTATCTCCAAAGAAAATATTCAAGTTACCGGCCATTTGATTGAAGTTGCAGTGAGTGTAGACATTGAGAGGTCATGAACTGTAGTGGCAGGTACATTTTCTGTCCACCTGGTAATAGTATCTTTCCTTGATACAGTCAGCAAAGTACATATCAAATGACAGTTGGTCATAATTGTTTTGAAAAGCTGTCAAGTCTAGCCAGACATCTTTTCACCATTGATTGCCTCCAGTGTATGCTAATAGTAGTGAAGAGAAACAAAGGTGTCATAATTAGTATTTATTTTATGCACTTAGTACATGTAATGTCCAAGAATAATAGAATGTTTTGTAGTGGACAGCAGTTTTTTGTGGTGGCTATTTTAGATGAATGCTGGACAGGGCCGACCACTGTGAGGAGGTCCCTGATGAAATGACAGGGGAAATTAAATTTGTTTGTGAACGTGAGCTTTCTGTAAAGTGGCCAGGCCATAAAACTGTTCTTGTCAAACCATGCATTGTAATACCAGTCTGTGTACATCCAACATACTGTGCCAAGTGTTATTAATCCAATTCATTGAGTTACATTCCCTGTTTATAACAAGCTCCATTATTAAATGCTTGTCGCTGGTTGTAAACTCTCTCAGGATTGTACAACAACTTTCTGTGTAATAAGTTTTATGATAATAAACATACTACAAAGAAAACGTTTTCTACTGAATTCTGGCCATTGACAAAACTATTTGATTGATTGATTGATTGATTGATTGATTAAGAGGAAGAGTCTATTAATGTAATTGTTGTAGGGACACCTTGGGATATTTGCATGAGTGCTAGCTGTGTTCTCTGTGGCAATGTGTTAAAACCTCCCTTATATCAGTATATAGATAAATAATTCTGTAAAGTGACACAAGTACTTATTACATCCCAATGAAAACTGTCCCAACTTCTGTCCTTGAGTTAGAACAATATAAGCAGTGTATTTCATACATTTACCTTTACAGGATAAAATTGATGTGAGAGTTCTGAGAGAAATGTTGGACAGTTTGAGAAGAGAAAGTAATGAAGGTAGTCTAACAGTGAGATCACTAAGGCAAGTAGACAAATGAAATGTACATGTATATGTCTTACTGATTGCAGTATGAGTAGGACGGTGCTGTTGTCCAATCAGAGTGACCTCAAAGTATGTCAATTTGACGACACAATCATTTCTTGTGAGACTCCAATGCATCCTTGGTTAAAACCACCAAACAAACCTTGTATAGTATATAGGATGTGCATGCATACTATCATTGAGCCGCTACACGAGCTATTACCATGTATTGTTGTTTGGCTTTTGTATGTCATTATACATAGTTAGATAGGTGCTTGGTTCATTTATCATTATGAATAGTTAGATAGGTGCTTGGTTCATTTATCATTTATATTTAGATGTCATTCCATAATATTTCTCTTTGTTCAGCCAAGGAAAATATGAGTGACATAAGGGGCTTTGTCACTATGAATTGCTAGACAAGTACATGTAGTGACAACCTTTAGGTCACAAGTACTTTCCAGCTGAGTGAAGAAAACTATTGGAAAAAAGCATAGTTATACCAATGCCAGGATTATCGAAGAAAAATCAGGGAAAGTAATGGTAATTTTGAATGTTTTGACTCATAATATTTTGAACACATCAGAACCAGTAGCATAGGTACGTATCGTTGTGACGTAAAACAACCAGAGTAGTGGTTTTATCTCTGTAATTCTAACTTGACAGGTTTCTAATGCTGGATCCAGAACAGATGGAAACATTTGCCAATGTTCATAAGCATACACCTCTCAAGAAACAGGTAATAGATAATTCTTTATTCTATTGTATTCTCTGTGAAAGATCACAAGTGCAAGTCTTTGTCAGTCTGTGTGTGTGTGTGTGTGTGTGTGTGTGTGTGTGTGTGTGTGTGATATTTAGAAATGTTTTTTGTTTAATTAAGTTGTATAAATTATATGTATGTATGTATGTTTGTGTATTTATTTGTGTGTTTGTGTGTAATCTGTGTGTACATTTATGCATTTGTATGTGTGTATGTGTACATATATTCACTCGTGTATACATGTATGCTGTGCGTTTGTGTACATGTGTGTGTGTACATGTGTGTGTGTGTGTGTGTGTGTGTGTGTGTGTGTGTGTGTGTGTGTGTGTGTGTGTGTGTGTGTGTGTGTGTGTGTGTGTGTGTGTGTGTGTGGACATATGTTTGTGTATGTATTTCATGATGACATTGAACCATGATGTATCTACCAGTCTTTAGGATGTGTCAAAATTGACTTTGAGGCCTACAGGCATTTCTTTAGGCTGCATTTTTTGTAATAATTTATACAAAGGAATACTCAAAGATATTGGCCTAGTGTGTAAATAAGATGTTTAGAACAGAAGTTTGTTAATGCATTTTAGTATTCAAATTGTATGTATTAGTGATGAAATAATCCTCCTATCTCTCTATACAGACAGTGATAACATGCATGGATACTTTAAAGAAGAGTATGGCAGATGAAGATGCTATCAGTTGTCTTGTTATTGGAACTGAAAGTAAAGATATCTATATATTAGACCCTGAAGCCTTCACTGTGCTTGCTAAGGTAAACCTTTCTGTCACTAATGGAATTAATACTGTAAAATACTAAATATTGGAAGTGGTAAATTGTTAAAAAGTCCCTATATTATTAGTTTAAATAGATGTTATGAGTAACAACTAATTGTTAAGGTGAAATACTGGCATGCTTACAAGTGTATTGTCATAGAAGCCATCCCTTGGTATTTTGCCATATCATGTCGAGCACCCTAAGCACACTGCAGGGATGTGTATGAAAGTTTAGCTGTGTAGCTAAGGGAACACTGAATGATGTTAAAGGAATGGGTGGGATGGAATGGGGGGTGGGGTGAGAAGGAATTATACATAACAGGACTGGCAATTACAAGTACTTATCTGGTGAATGAAGGTATTCTGACATTAATATTGGAAGAAAAGTGAGGATTGATCTTTCAGCATGATATATTATATTGTAATGCTGACATTGATAACTTCATCATATTTACTTTATTTTCTAGATGAGTCTACCAAGTGTACCTGTCTTTATGAGTGTATCTGGTCTCTATGATGTAGAATTCCGTATCGTGGTTTCTTGTAGAGATGGTCACATCTATGCATTGAAAAGGTGAGTTTGTTATGCTGTAATGTGTTCAACATGATGTTGTTTGTTGTGTTGTTGCCTGGTTGTCAACACTAACCATTACCCCATCAGTCAGTCCTAAGTAAGATGATAGTATAGTTTTGATAAGTACTGATTTGGTTTGTTAAATGTTAAAGATATTGGTATTATGTTACTCATCAGAAGAGCCAAGAAATGATGGAGAAGATGACAATTTGTTGTATGGGTCATACCAGTAAAAGTAATATGTTGTTTTCAGTATAAATTATTGGTCCTGGTTGTTGGACTGACTGTCAATACTATTAATCACAGGGGTTCAAAAGTTGCTAAACCATGTGTGGAACTTGGATCACAACCAGTTGGCTTACAAAGAGTTGGAAAGAATATCATTGTAGGGTGTATGGACCAAACACTGCAGTGTTATACTCTTAAGGTAAGTGTTTATTATACTGTACAGCTGTGAGTCATGATGTCAGTAATTCACATTTCCCGGTGAGCATACAACCCACCACTGCCTTTATAAGCATCTAAGATTAAACCCTTCACTATAAAGCAACTTTTTCCTACAAGGTCCCCATTTATACAGCTGGGTTGACTTGAATGCAGTCATGGTTTAAATTTTGCACAAGGAGTTAGCCTTTCAGAAACAAACAGCAGTGATTCGGCTGGAACTAACAGCTTGTAGATTCCAAGCCAGCCACTCTAAACCTTCAGTATACATTACATATATAGTATATGGTTGTTGGTATGTTAGATTCATTGTATTAGTCAGTTTCAGTTACATGCAGTTTCTTATGAGTCACAAGCATAATAGTAGCTGAGTAGTTTGATCTTTTAAAATATGACCAACTGAACAACCTTTGTTTTCACAGGGTAAAAAACTATGGACAGTCTACTTACCAGCAAATATCTGTTCTATGGGCTTAATGGATCATAAACAACGTGGCTTCAAGGCTGTATTGGTGGGCCTCAATAACTGTGATGTACATGTCTACAGAGACAAGTACTTAGTGAATAATATCAGCACACAGGTATGTATTTATGCCATTTAACAAGTCTTAACAATCTCAATCATTGATATCACATTGCTTCAAGAATTTTAAGAGAAAAATCAGGAGTAAAAGAACTTAGAAGTACAGGTTATAGATGGAAATAATGAGTAAAATGTAATAGTTGCAAAATTGGGAAATGATATAGAGTGGATAGGATATACAGCCTTTAGGTCAACTACCTCAAATAAGATATTGTTTGTGTTGTTTTATCAGGATGCAGTTACTGGGATGCAGTTTGGACGGTTTGGTAGGGAAGATGGTGCGTTAGTAATGACAACCAAAGGTGGGGGTCTGATAGTGAAAATTCTACGTCGTTCTGCAGTGTTTGAAGAAAAGGACATGGCAGCAGGACCACCATCTGCACAAAATCAGAAATTAAATGTACCAAAGAAAACCAAATTATTTGTGGATCAGACCATGAGAGAACGAGAAAACGGAACAGGTTGGTACACTTATCTAGAAAAAATCAATGTTACATAAAATGATTTCAAAAGTTTCCTTGTCAGGCTACTGGATTTTCATAATGCAAAGGAATCTCTGGGTTTTGTAATAAAAAAATATAGACAGGATACAGTCCAGTCCAGGATATAACTGCAACCCAAGCTTTAATCTGATATCATCTACTATACCAGGATTAGGACATACTAGTACTTACTTTGTCTTTCTTCTACTACAGCAATGCATCGAATGTTTCAACATGATCTATATCGACTTCGACTAAATACTGCAAGGGCATTTGTGAAAGCACTGGATAACAGTTTGAACCCCATCTCAACAAATCCACAGGAACCACTGAAATTATCAGCACAGGTGTGTTCAAAAAGACTTCTATTAAAAACTGTGAGAATGTTTGTTAGATTTTTAATGATTAAAGGGGAACACCACTCCTATAAGTTCTGGAGTGTCATTTCATGATTTCACACCACCTATTATTACTGTCAATTTCATAGAAATATGAAGTTGATCTTTACTGTTGACCAATGCATTATTGGAGTCAGCAGAAATAATATGTTCATGGCTAAACAGTGAATATTTATTACTCCTTAGTGCTTATTCCTTCAGTGTAAAACATCTCATGAATAATAAATGTGTAAAATGTTTGTTATTGTACATACAACAACAAACTTTAAGCTGTGCAAAAAGGTTGCATTGTTTTAACATGTTGTAATTCATATAAATGTAATGTTATTATCTTTGTAGATTCAAGGTATTGGTCCCACATTCAAGTTGACTGTTAGTTTACAGAATGCGTCTGTCAGCACTCCATCCCTAAACCTTGTCATTAGCTTTCAGTATGATGACAAATTGTATGCACTGCAGAAGAACCTTATACATGTAAGTATTATTGCACAAGAATACATGATTTCATCCCACTAATTCAATGGCAGCAGGAGATTTTTAGGATGTATAAGGCATTGAACCATCATGGGTCTTAGATAGGGAAAATAATTATTCAATACTTTCGGCATTACTGTTACTTTAATTTTGGAAAAGCACAATGTAAAAAAAAGAGTAAATGTTATATACTATATAGCAAGGACTAGAATGAAATCTATGAATTCATAGATGAAAGTAGATGTTAAAATAAATATATATAGTATATTACATATTATATTATACCAGTATATTGATGGTGGAAATCGAGGGATCTGATTGGTCTAGACATCGAACTAGCACGTCTAAAACGAGTGATAATGCACTGCTGGTACGATAATGCACTGCTGGCATGCGTCCAAATTTTGTTCGTCTACGAGTGTTGAGTTGTAGTCCGCCGTGATACTGATAGTGAACTCTTCGAATTGTCAGAGGAGGATTTTCTCTCAATGAGACAATATTTTATGAGAAATTATGAGGGAAATTTCGAAAGCAACCCAGTCATCGCGTATTTGTTCAAATCATCGCCTACTACATGTACTAAGGTCAAGGCACTAGGCATGCACGAGATCGGTCCCAGCCTTGGCGCGGCTGGAGTGGAAACATTGGTGAGCTGTCGATGTCCTGTCCTGTCATAAAAATGAAGCAAGTGAAAGAGCTTTAATACGTTTACACTGGCTGACTTACCATTAATCTAAATATAAATTTGTCTGGGATCCTGTCCTAGAGTATCAGTCATCAATCCAAGAGGGAAATCCTCAAACCCGAAAATCTACTGAGGTAACTTCCAGTAATATAAATACATTGTCAATATCAACCTGTCTATCACTTCACCGAGTCACGAATTCGGCCGGGAGCGATCGAAACACGCTGTGTTCAATAAACCACTTCAAGTTTATACCTTGAGTCAAACAGGTTGTTTATTCATCACTGTGCACTTTTAATGAGCCGATCAATGTACAGATTATCCCTAGAAACGACGAGCAGATAAAATAAATCCAGTCGCTGCATGACGTTCACGTTGAGGCCAAGATCAGCTGTCTTGAAAAGCAGCGTTATTGTTATGCAAATTAGACACAGAGGCGCATATGAAACGAGAAAACGTTAGTTCTTATCTTGTTTCCGATATTATCAATATACTAGTATAATATAATAGCGATAAACCACCCCCTGGGGAAGGTATACCACTCGGTTTTGACCAGTGAACTCAATATATGCACTCGCTATCGCTCGTGCATATATTTCGTTCACTGGTCAAAACCACTTGGTATACCATCCGGCCCCCAGGGGGTGGTTTATTGCTTAATTATTTGCACCTGTGCACACACATACACGTGGTATTTACACTGCAGTGCAATACCAAAAACATTATTACATACTTGCA